>NW_027515785.1:780000-787158 GCF_048772815.1 Callospermophilus lateralis
AGTTGCACATTGATTTACATATTGCCATTCTGGAGTCTGTTGTATTCTGCTGCCTTTCCCATCCTCCGCTATCCCCCCTCCCCCCTCCCCTCCCCTCTTCTTTCTCTACCCCTCTACTGTAATTCATTTCTCCCCTTATATTTTCCCTCCTTTCCCCTCACTTCCTCTTGTATGTAATTTTGTATAGCCCTGAGGGTCTCCTTCCATTTACATGCAATTTCCCTTCTCTCTCCCTTTCCCTCCCACCTCTCATCCCTGTTTAATGTTAATCTTCTTCTCATGCTCTTCTTCCCCTACTCTGTTCTTAGTAACTCTCCTTATATCAAAGAAGACATTTGGCATTTGTTTTTAAGGGATTGGCTAGCTTCACTTAGCATAATCTGCTCTAATGCCATCCATTTCCCTCCAAATTCTATGATTTTGTCATTTCTTAATGCAGAGTAATACTCCATTGTGTATAAATGCCACATTTTTTTTATCCATTCGTCTATTGAAGGGCATCTAGGTTGGTTCCACAGTCTTGCTATTGTGAATTGTGCTGCTATGAACATGGATGTAGCAGTGTCCCTATAGGTGCTCTTTTTAGGTCTTTAGGGAATAGACCGAGTAGTGGAATAGCTGGATCAAATGGTGGTTCCATTCCGAGCTTTCCAAGAAATCTCCATACTGCTTTCAAATTGGCCGCACCAATTTGCAGTCCCACCAGCAATGTACAAGAGTACCCTTTTCTCCACATCCTCGCCAGCACTTGTTGCTGTTTGACTTCCTAATGGCTGCCAATCTTACTGGAGTGAGATGGTATCTTAGGGTGGTTTTGATTTGCATTTCTCTGACTGCTAGAGATGGTGAGCATTTTTTCATATACTTGTTGATTGATTGTATGTCCTCCTCTGAGAAATTTCTGTTCAGGTCCTTGGCCCATTTGTTGATTGGGTTATTCGTTATCTCATTGTCTAATTTTTTTAGTTCTTTGTATATTCTGGATATTAGGGCTCTGTCTGAAGTGTGAGGAGTAAAGATTTGTTCCCAGGACGTAGGCTCCCTATTCACCTCTCTATTGTTTCTTTTGCTGAGAAAAAACTTTTTAGTTTTAGTAAGTCCCATTTGTTGATTCTAGTTATTAACTGTTGTGCTATGGGTGTCCTATTGAGGAATTTGGAGCCCGACCCCACAGTATGTAGATCATAGCCAACTTTTTCTTCTATCAGACGCCATGTCTCTGATTTGATATTAAGTTCCTTGATCCACTTTGAGTTAACTTTTGTGCATGGCGAGAGAAAGGGATTCAGTTTCATTTTGTTGCATATGGATTTCCAGTTTTCCCAACACCATTTGTTGAAGATGCTATCCTTCTTCCATTTTCATGCTTTTAGCCCCTTTGTCAAATATAAGATAGTTGTAGTTTTGTGGATTGGTTTCTGTGTCCTCTATTCTGTACCATTGGTCCACCTGCCTGTTTTGGTACCAGTACCATGCTGTTTTTGTTACTATTGCTCTGTAGTATTAGTTTGAAGTCTGGTATAGCTATACCGCCTGATTCACATTTCCTGCTTAGAATTGTTTTGCTATTCTGGGTCTTTTATTTTTCCATATGAAATTTCATGATTGCTTTCTCTATTTCTACAAGAAATGCCGTTGGGATTTTGATTGGCATTGCATTAAACCTATAGAGAACTTTTGGTAATATCGCCATTTTGATGATGTTACTTCTACCTATCCATGAACAGGGTATATTTTTTCCATCTTCTAAGATCTTCTTCTATTTCTCCTCTTTAGGGTTCTGTAGTTTTCATTGTATAAGTCTTTCACCTCTTTTGTTAGGTTGATTCCCAAGTATTTTATTTTCTTTGAGGATATTGTGAATGGGGTGGTTGTCCTCATTTCCATTTCAGAGGATTTGTTGCTGATATACAGGAATGCCTTTGATTTATGCGTGTTGATCTTATAGCCTGCCACTTTGCTGAATTCATTTATTAGCTCTAATAGTTTCTTTGTAGACCCTTTTGGGTCTGCTAGGTATAGAATCATGTCATCTGCAAATAGTGATAATTTGAGTTTCTTCTTTTCCTATTTTTATGCCTTTAATTTCTTTCGTCTGTCTAATTGCTCTGGCCAGTGATTCGAGAACTATGTTGAACAGAAGTGGTGAGAGAGGGCATCCCTGTCTTGTTCCAGATTTTAGAGGGAACGCTCTCAGTTTTTCTCCATTCAGAATGATGCTAGCCTGAGGCTTAGCATAGATTGCTTTTACAATGTTGAGGTATGTTCCTGTTATCCCTAGTTTTTCTAGAGTTTTGAACATAAAGGGATGCTGTACTTTGTCGAATGCTTTTTCCGCATCTATCGAGATGACCATATGGTTCTTATTATTAAGCCTGTTGATGTGTGAATAACATTTATTGATTTCCGTATATTGAACCAACCTTGCATCCCAGGGATAAATCCTACCTGATCATGGTGCACAATTTTTTTGATATGTTTTTGTATCCGGTTCGCCAGAAGTTTATTGAGGATTTTTGCATCTAGGTTCATTAGAGATATTGGTCCTGTAGTTTTCTTTCTTTGAAGTGTCTTTGTCTGGTTTAGGAATCAGGGTGATGTTGGCCTCATAGAATGAATTTGGAAGTTCTCCCTCTTTTTCTATTTCCTTAAATAGCTTGAAAAGTATTGGTGTTAATTCCTCTTTAAAGGTTTTGAAAAACTCTGCTGTATACCCATCCGGTCCTGGGCTTTTCTTAGTTGGTAGTCTTTTGATGGTATCTTCTATTTCCTCAATTGATATTGGTCTGTTTAGGTTGTCAATATCCTCCTGGCTCAATCTGGGCAAATCATATGACTTAAGAAATTTATCGATGCCTTCACTATCTTCTATTTTATTGGAGTATAAGGATTCAAAATAATTTCTGATAATCTTCTGTATTTCTGAAGTGTCTGTTGTGATATTGCCTTTTTCATCCCGTATGCTGGTAATTTGAGTTCTCTCTCTTCTTCTCTTTGTTAGCGTGGCTAAGGGTCTGTCGATTTTATTATTTTTTCAAAGAACCAACTTTTAGTTTTGTCAATTTTTTCAATTGTTTCTTTCGTTTCGATTTCATTAATTTCAGCTCTGATTTTAATTATTTCTTGTCTTCTACTTCTTTTGCTGTTGTTTTGCTCTTCTTTTTCTAGGATTTTGAGTTGAAGTATTAGATCATTTATTTGTTGGTTTTTTCTTTTTTTAAGGAATGAACTCCAAGCAATAAATTTTCCTCTTAGAACTGCTTTCAATGTGTCCCATAGATTCCGATATGTTGTGTCTGTGTTTTCATTTATCTCTAAGAATTTTTTAATTTCCTCCTTGATGTCTTCTATAACCCATTGATCATTCAGTAACCTATTGTTCATTCTCCAAGTGATGCATGATTTTTCCTTACTTCTTTTATCGTTGATTTTCAATTTCATTCCATTATGATCAGATAATATGCATGGTATTATCTCTACTCCTTTATATTGTCTAAGAGTTGCCCTGTGACATAATATATGATCTATTTTTGAGAAGGATCCATGTGCTGCTGAGAAAAAAGTGTAACTGCTTGATGTTGGGTGGTATATTCTATATATGTCAATTAAGTCTAGGTTATTAATTGTGTTATTGAGCTCTATAGTTTCCTTATTCAACTTTTGTTTGGAAGATCTGTCCAGTGGTGAGAGAGTGTGTTGAAGTCTCCCATGATTATTGTATGGTGGTCTATTAGACTCTTGAACTTGAGAAGAGTTTGTTTGATGAACATAGCTGCACCATTGTTTGGGGCATATATATTTATGATTGTTATGTCTTGTTGGTGTATGGTTCCCTTGAGAAGTATGTAGTGTCCCTCCTTCATCCCTTTTGATTAACTTTGGCTTGAAATCTATTTTATTTGAAATGAGTATGGACACTCCTGCTTGTTTGCGAAGTCCATATGAGTGATATGATTTTTCCCAACCTTTCACCTTCAGTCTATGTATGTCTTTTCCTATCAGATGTGTCTCCTGAAGGCAGCATATTGTTGGGTCTTGTTTAGTGATCCATTCTGCTAGCCTGTGTCTCTTAATTGGTGAGTTTAAGCCATTAACATTTAGAGTTATTATTGAGATATGGTTTGTTCTTCCAGCCATATTTGTTTATTTATGTTACTAAACATGGTTTGTTTTCCTCTTTGATTATTCCCCCCCACCTTTACTGTACTACCTCCCGCTGTTGGTTTTCATTGATATCTATTTTTTTGTCTTTTCATTTCATTTCAATTTTTTTATTCCCCCTTACTTGAATTCTACCTGCCTACTCTCATTCTCTTTAGTGACTTCTCCCTTCCCTTCTAATATCTTTCCTCTCAAGCATCAAATAAATTTATAAGAGTAAGCAGTAACTCAGTAGTCAAACAGAACGAGAAGTAACATGAGAAGCATAAAAAAGCAAGGAAGAAAAGGAGTACGAACAATGAAGGACAGCCTAAATATTCAAGAGCACCTAGAGTCATCAGAAAAATGGTCATATAAAGAACTCAAGGAATACCTTAGACAGATGGAATGGAACCTTAAAGAGGATACGAGACAGCAAAAACAAACAGTGATAGAACGCATTGAAAATAAATTACATAAACAGATAAAATAAGAAATTAAGCATCTTTATCAGGAGATAGAGATTATTAGAAAAATCAAACAATAATTCTAGAAATCAAGGAAATGATAAACCAAATTAAATATTCAATTGAGAGTATCACTAACAGTGTAGAGCAAGTAGAAGACAGAATGAAGACAAAATATATCATCTTGAAAAAAGTCTAGCCAACAAAGAAATGCTGTAAAAAATTATGAGAAAACATTCAAGAGATATGGGATAACATAAAAAAAAAAAAAACTAATGAGTCATATGGATAGAGGAAGGTACAGAGATTCAAACCAAGGGAATGAGAAACCTGCTGAATGAAATAATTACAGAAAACTTTCCAGAAATAAAAATGGAAAGGGATAAACAAATTGTAGATGCTTACAGGACATCAAGCACACAAAATCACAGTAGACCAATGCCAAGACACATTGTTATGAAAGATATTCCAATATACAGAACAAAGAGAAAATATTAAAAGCTACCAGAGAAAGGAGGCAGATTACAATCATTACAATCAGGGGTAAACCAAAAAGGTTAACAATGGATTTTTCATCATAGATGCTGGAAGTGAGAAGATCCTGGAACAACGTACTTCAAACACTGAAAGACAATGGATGCCAACAAAGAATTATGTATTCCAGCTTAAGGTAAGACAACGAGATAAAAATATTTCATGATAAACAAAACCTAAAAGGATTTGCAGCCAGATAACCAGCATTGCAAAGCATCTTGAGCAAAACACTACACGAGGAAGAAATGAAAATCAACAACGAAAACCATGAGTGAGAAGTGCTCAGTAATGACAGAGGGCGGGGAAAAGCTAATCATGGAGAACAAACTATTTAAAAAAAAGATATAAGCAAACATGGGTGGCAGTACAAACCATATATCAATAGTAACTCTAAAAGTAAATGGCTTAAACTCTCGAATAAAGTGACATAGGCTTGTAACTTGAAATAAAAAAAAATCCAACAATATATTGCCTCCAGGGGACACACCTGAATGGAAAAGACATACACAGGCTGAAGGTGAAAGATTGGGAAAATTTATACCATGCACACGGTCCTCGTAAGCAAGCAGGGGTGGCCATCCTCCTATCGAATATAATCGACCTCAAGACTAATTTAATCAAAAGGGATAAGAAGGACATTTTATACTGCTAAAATGAACCATTCACCGACAAGACATAACAATTATCATACTCACGCAGCAAATAATGGTGCTGCGATGTTCATAAAACAAATTCTCCTCAAGTTAAAGGATCAAATAGACCACAATACAATAATTATGGGTGACTTCAACTCACCTCTCTCACCATTGGACAGATCCTCCAAACAAAAGTTGAAAAAAGAAACTATAGAACTCAATCTCGCAATCAATACCCTAGACTTAACTGACATATTTAGAATATATCAACCATCATCAAGTGGATATACTTTTTTTCTCAGCAGCACATGGATCCTTCTCAAAATAGACCATATGTTATGCCATAGGGCAACCCTCAGTAAATATAAAGGGCTGGAGATAATACCATGAATTTTTTGTGATCATAATGGAAAGAAACTGGAAACCAATGATAAAGAAGGAAGAAAAAATCATACATCACATCCAAAATGAAGAATATGTTACTGAATGATCAATGGGTTACAGAAGACATAAAGGGAGGAAATCAAAAAATTCTTAGAGATAAATGAAAATACAGACACAACATATCAGATTCTATGGGGTACAATGAAAAGAAGTTTTAAGGGGTAAATTCATCGCCTAGAGGTCATTCCTCAAAATAGAAAAGAAAAACAAATAAATGAGCTCACACTTCATCTCAAAGCCTTAGAAAAGGAAGAGCAAAACAACAGCAAATGTAGCAGAAGGCAAGAAATAATTAAAATCATAGCGAAATTGAAACAAAAGAAACTATTGAAAAATTGATAAAACTAAAAGTTTGATTCTTCAAAAAGATAAATAAGATAGACAGACCCTTAGCCATGCTAAGGAGAGAAGAAGAGAGAGAATCAAATTACTAACATACGGATGAAAAAGGCAATATCACAACAGACAGTACACAAATACAGAAGATAATTAGAAAGTATTTTGAAATCCTATATTCCAATAAAATAGAAGATAGTTATAATATCGATAAATTTCTTAAGTCATACGATCTGCCCATATTCAGTCAGGAAGACACACACAATTTTAACAGACCAAAAGCAAAGAAAGAAATGGAAGAAGCCATCAAAAGACTACCAATCAAAAAAAGCCCTGTACCTGATGGGTATACAGCGGAGTTCAACAAAACCTTCGAAGAAGAATTAATACCAATACTATTCAAGCTATATCAAGAAATGGAATAATAAGGAGCTCTTCCAAATTCATTCTCGGAGTCCAAAATCACCCTGATCCCAAAACCAGACAAAGACACTTCAAAAAAGAAAACTACAGACCAATATCTCTAATGAAGTTGGATGCAAAAATTCTCAATAAAATCCGTGTGAATTGAATACACAAAACATATCATAAATAGTTGTGCA
>NW_027515786.1:0-71285 GCF_048772815.1 Callospermophilus lateralis
GTTTCACTCTGTTTTCTCCTATATTGACAGATGCAGTTAGAACTCTAAATCAAACACGGTTTGTGCTAGCTTCTTGAACTTGAAACAGTAAAGTATTTCTACGTTCTATCTCTAAGTTTTGTTTCCTCTTGTATCCTAAAGCTGGGACTGGCGAATAACACTTATACTGAAAGGGGTTGCCAAACTTCCAACACACTAGAGTCTCCTGAAATCTCAACATATATTTTTTCATCCAATCTTCATGATACTTTCAAGTAATGATCAGTACACCAATCCCACTTGGATGCCAAAGTTTAGTTCTCCTAGATTGAAGCATTCTTTTGGAGTAACAGTTTGAATTTTTAGGTTTCACTCTGTTTTCTCCTATATTGACAAATGTAGTTCGAACTCTAAATCAAACACGGTTTGTGCTAGCTTCTTGAAACTTGAAACAGTAAAGTAGTTCTACATTCTATTTTTATTTTTTGTTTCCTCTGGATGTAGACCTAAGCAGAGACTGACGAAAGTCACATTCAATGAAAGGCGTTGTTAGGCTGCCAAAATACTACAGTCTCCTGAAATCTCAACATATTTTTTTTTCGGACCTTCATGATAATTTCAAGTAATGAGCAGTACACCAATAAAACGTGGATGTTCAAGTTTCGTTCTCCTGGGTTGAAGCATTTGTTTGCAGTAACAGTTTGAATTTTTACTTTTCACTCTGTTTTCTCCTATATTGACAGATGCAGTTCGAACTCTAAATCAAACATGGTTAGTGCTAGCTTCTTGAAACTTGACACAATAAAGTAGTTCTACGTTCTATCTCTAAGGTTTGTTTCCTCTTGATGTAGCCTTAAGCAGAGACTGGCGAATAACACTTCCAATGAAAGGCGTTGTTAAGCTTCCAAAAAACTACCGTCGCCTGAAATCTCAACATATATTTTTTCATCCAACCTTCATGATTCTTTCAAGTATTGATCAGTACACCAATCAAACGTGGATGCCCAAGTTTTGTTCTTCTAGGTTGTATCATTCGTTTGCAGGAACAGTTAGAAATTATAGGTTTCACTCTGTTTTCTCCTATATTGACATATGCAGTTAGAACTCTAAATCAAACACGGTTTGTGCTAGCTTCTTGAAACATGACACAGTAAAGTATTTCTACGTTCTATCTCTAAGGTTTGTTTCCTCTTGTATCCTAAAGCTGGGACTGGCGAATAACACTTATATTGAAAGGGGTTGCCAAACTTCCAACACACTAGAGTCTCCTGAAATCTCAACATATATTTTTTCATCCAATCTTCATGATACTATCAAGTAATGATCAGTACACGAATCCCACTTGGATGCCAAAGTTTAGTTCTCCTAGATTGAAGCATTCTTTTGGAGTAACAGTTTGAATTTTTAGGTTTCACTCTGTTTTCTCCTATATTGACAAATGTAGTTCGAACTCTAAATCAAACACGGTTTGTGCTAGCTTCTTGAAACTTGAAACAGTAAAGTAGTTCTACATTCTATTTTTATTTTTTGTTTCCTCTGGATGTAGACCTAAGCAGAGACTGACAAAAGACACATTCAATGAAAGGCGTTGTTAGGCTGCCAAAATAATACAGTCTCCTGAAATCTCAACATATTTTTTTTTCGGTCCTTCATGATAATTTCAAGTAATGAGCAGTACACCAGTAAAACGTGGATGTTCAAGTTTCGTTCTCCTGGGTTGAAGCATTCGTTTGCAGTAACAGTTTGAATTTTTAGTTTTCACTCTGGTTTCTCCTATATTGACAGATGCAGTTCGAACTCTAAATCAAACATGGTTAGTGCTAGCTTCTTGAAACTTGACACAATAAAGTAGTTCTACGTTCTATCTCTAAGGTTTGTTTCCTCTTGATGTAGCCTTAAGCAGAGACTGGCGAATAACACTTTCAATGAAAGGCGTTGTTAAGCTTCCAAAAAACTACCGTCTCCTGAAATCTCAACATATATTTTTTCATCCAATCTTCATGATTCTTTCAAGTATTGATCAGTACACCAATCAAACGTGGATGCCCAAGATTTGTTCTTCTAGGTTGTAGCATTCGTTTGCAGGAACAGTTAGAAATTATAGGTTTCACTCTGTTTTCTCCTATATTGACAGATGCAGTTAGAACTCTAAATCAAACACGGTTTGTGCTAGCTTCTTGAAACTTGAAACAGTAAAGTATTTCTACGTTCTATCTCTAAGTTTTGTTTCCTCTTGTATCCTAAAGCTGAGACTGGCGAATAACACTTATACTGAAAGGGGTTGCCAAACTTCCAACACACTAGAGTCTCGTGAAATCTCAACATATATTTTTTCATCCAATCTTCATGATACTTTCAAGTAATGATCAGTACACCAATCCCACTTGGATGCCAAAGTTTAGTTCTCCTAGATTGAAGCATTCTTTTGGAGTAACAGTTTGAATTTTTAGGTTTCACTCTGTTTTCTCCTATATTGACAAATGTAGTTCGTACTCTAAATCTAACAGGGTTTGTGCTAGCTTCTTGAAAATTGAAACAGTAAAGTAGTTCTACATTCTATTTTTATTTTTTGTTTCCTCTGGATGTAGACCTAAGAAGAGACTGACGAAAGACACATTCAATGAAATGTGTGGTTAGGCTGCCAAAATACTACAGTCTCCTGAAATCTCAACATATTTTTTTTTTCCGACATTCATGATAATTTCAAGTAATGAGCAGTACACCAATAATACGTGGATGTTCAAGTTTCGTTCTCCTAGGTTGAAGCATTCGTTTGCAGTAACAGTTTGAATTTTGAGTTTTCACTCTGTTTTCTCCTATATTGACAGATGCAGTTCGAACTCTAAATCAAACATGGTTTGTGCTAGCTTCTTGAAACTTGACACAATAAAGTAGTTGTACGTTCTATCTCTAAGGTTTGTTTCCTCTTGATGTAGCCTTAAGCAGAGACTGGCGAATAACACTTTCAATGAAAGGCGTTGTATGCTTCCCAAAAACTACCATCTCCTGAAATCTCAACATATATTTTTTCATCCAATCTTCATGATTCTTTCAAGTATTGATCAGTACACCAATCAAACGTGGATGCCCAAGTTTTGTTCTTCTAGGTTGTAGCATTCGTTTGCAGGAACAGTTAGAAATTATAGGTTTCACTCTGTTTTCTCCTATGTTGACAGACAAATTAGAACTCTAAATCAAACACGGTTTGTGCTAGCTTCTTGAAACTTGACACAATAAAGTAGTTCTACGTTCTATCTCTAAGGTTTGTTTCCTCTTGTATCCTAAAGCTGGGACTGGCGAATAACACTTATACTGAAAGAAGTTGCCAAACTTCCAACCACACTAGAGTCTCCTGAAATCTCAACATATATTTTTCCATCCAATCTTCATGATACTTTCAAGTAATGATCAGTACACCAATCCCACTTGGATGCCAAAGTTTAGTTCTCCTAGATTGAAGCATTCTTTTAGAGTAACAGTTTGAATTTTTAGGTTTCACTCTGTTGTCTCCTATATTGACAAATGTAGTTCGAACTCTAAATCAACAGGGTTTGTGCTAGCTTCTTGAAACTTGAAACAGTGAAGTAGTTCTACATTCTATTTTTATTTTTGCTTCCTCTGGATGTAGACCTAAGCAGAGACTGACGAAAGACACATTCAATGAAAGGCGTGGTTAGGCTGCCAAAATACAACAGTCTCCTGAAATCTCAACATATTTTTTTTTCAGACCTTCATGATAATTTCACGTAATGAGCAGTACACCAATAAAACGTGGATGTTCAAGTTCCGTTCTCCTAGGTTGAAGCATTCGTTTGCAGTAACAGTTTGAATTTTTAGTTTTCACTCTGTTTTCTCCTATATTGACAGATGCAGTTCGAACTCTAAATCAAACATGGTTTGTGCTAGCTTCTTGAAACTTGACACAATAAAGTAGTTCTACGTTCTATCTCTAAGGTTTGTTTCCTCTTGATGTAGCCTTAAGCAGAGACCGGCGAATAACACTTTCAATGAAAGGCGTTGTTAAGCTTTCAAGAAACTACCGTCTCCTGAAATCTCAACATATATTTTTTCATTCAATCTTCATGATTCTTTCAAGTATTGATCAGTACACCAATCAAACGTGGATGCCCAAGTTTTGTTCTTCTAGGTGTAGCATTCGTTTGCAAGAACAGTTAGAAATTATAGGTTTCACTCTGTTTTCTCCTATATTGACAGATGCAGTTAGAACTCTAAATCAAACACGGTTTGTGCTAGCTTCTTGAAACTTGACACAATAAAGTAGTTCTACGTTCTACCTCTAAGGTTTGTTTCCTCTTGTATCCTAAAGCTGGGACTGGCGAATAACACTTATACTGAAAGGGGTTGCCAAACGTCCAACACACTAGAGTCTCCTGAAATCTCAACATATATTTTTTCATCCAATTTTCATGATACTTTCAAGTAATGATCACTACACCAATCGCACTTGGATGCCAAGTTTAGTTCTCCTAGATTGAAGCATTCTTTTGGAGTAACAGTTTGAATTTTTAGGTTTCACTCTGTTTTCTCCTATATTGACAAATGTAGTTCGAACTCTAAATCAAACACGGTTTGTGCTAGCTTCTTGAAACTTTAAACAGTAAAGTAGTTCTACATTCTATTTTTATTTTTGTTTCCTCTGGATGTAGACCTAAGCAGAGACTGACGAAAGACACATTCAATGAAAGGCGTTGTTAGCCTGCCAAATAATACAGGCTCCTGAAATCTCAACATATTTTTTTTTCCGACCTTCATGATAATTTCAAGTAATGAGCAGTACACCGATAAAACGTGGATGTTCAAGTTTCGTTCTCCTAGGTTGAAGCATTCGTTTGCAGTAACAGTTTGAATTTTTAGTTTTCACTCTGTTTTCTCCTATATTGACAGATGCAGTTCGAACTCTAAATCAAACATGGTTTGTGCTAGCTTCTTGAAACTTGACACAATAAAGGAGTTCTACGTTCTATCTCTAAGGTTTGTTTCCTCTTGATGTAGCCTTAAGCAGAGACTGGCGAAAAACACTTTCAATGAAAGGCGTTGTTAAGCTTCCAAAAAACTACCGTCTCCTGAAATCTCAACATATATCTTTTCATCCAATCTTCATGATTCTTTCAAGTATTGATCAGTACACCAATCAAACGTGGATGCCCAAGTTTTGTTCTTCTAGGTTGTAGCATTCGTTTGCAGGAACAGTTAGAAATTATAGGTTTCACTCTGTTTCTCCTATATTGACAGATGCATTTAGAACTCTAAATCAAACACGGTTTGTGCTAGCTTCTTGAAACTTGACACAATAAAGTAGTTCTACGTTCTATCTCTAAGGTTTGTTTCCTCTTGTATCCTAAAGCTGGGACTGGCGAATAACACTTATACTGAAAGGGGTTGCCAAACTTCCAACACACTAGAGTCTCCTGAAATCTCACATATATTTTTTCATCCAATCTTCATGATACTTTCAAGTAATGGTCAGCACACCAATCCCACTTGGATGCCAAAGTTTAGTTCTCCTAGATTGAAGCATTCTTTTGGAGTAACAGTTTGAATTTTTAGGTTTCACTCTGTTTTCTCCTATATTGACCAATGTAGTTCGAACTCTAAATCAAACACGGTTTGTGCTAGCTTCTTGAAACTTGAAACAGTGAAGTAGTTCTACATTCTATTTTTATTTTTTGTTTCCTCTGGATGTAGACCTAAGCAGAGACTGACGAAAGACACATTCAATGAAAGACGTTGTTAGGCTGCCAAAATACTACAGTCTCCTGAAATTTCAACATGTTTTTTTTTTTCCGATCTTCATGATAATTTCAAGTAATGAGCAGTACACCAATAAAACGTGGATGTTCAAGTTCCGTTCTCCTAGGTTGAAACATTAGTTTGCAGTAACAGTTTGAATTTTTAGTTTTCACTCTGTTTTCTCCTATATTGACAGATGCAGTTAGAACTCTAAATCAAACACGGTTTGTGCTAGCTTCTTGAAACTTGAAACAGTAAAGTATTTCTACGTTCTATCTCTAAGGTTTGTTTCCTCTTGTATCCTAAAGCTGGGACTGGCGAATAACACTTATATTGAAAGGGGTTGCCAAACTTCCAACACACTAGAGTCTCCTGAAATCTCAACATATATTTTTTCATCCAATCTTCATGATACTATCAAGTAATGATCAGTACACCAATCCCACTTGGATGCCAAAGTTTAGTTCTCCTAGATTGAAGCATTCTTTTGGAGTAACAGTTTGAATTTTTAGGTTTCACTCTGTTTTCTCCTATATTGACAAATGTAGTTCGAACACTAAATCAAACACGGTTTGTGCTAGCTTCTTGAAACTTGAAACAGTAAAGTAGTTCTACATTCTATTTTTATTTTTGTTTTCTCTGGATGTAGACCTAAGCAGAGACTGACGAAAGACACATTCAATGAAAGGCGTTGTTAGGCTGCCAAAATACTACAGTCTCCTGAAATCTCAACATATTTTTTTTTCGGACCTTCATGATAATTTCAAGTAATGAGCAGTACACCAATAAAACGTGGATGTTCAAGTTCCGTTCTCCTAGGTTGAAGCATTCGTTTGCAGTAATAGTTTCAATTTTAGTTTTCACTCTGTTTTCTCCTATATTGACAGATGCAGTTCGAACTCTAAATCAAACATGGTTTGTGCTAGCTTCTTGAAACTTGACACAATAAAGTAGTTCTACGTTCTATCTCTAAGGTTTGTTTCCTCTTGATGTAGCCTTAAGCAGAGACTGGCGAATAACACTTCCAATGAAAGGCGTTGTTAAGCTTCCAAAAAACTACCGTCTCCTGAAATCTCAACATATATTTTTTCATCCAACCTTCATGATTCTTTCAAGTATTGATCAGTACACCAATCAAACGTGGATGCCCAAGTTTTGTTCTTCTAGGTTGTATCATTCGTTTGCAGGAACAGTTAGAAATTATAGGTTTCACTCTGTTTTCTCCTATATTGACAGATGCAGTTAGAACTCTAAATCAAACACGGTTTGTGCTAGCTTCTTGAAACTTGAAACAGTAAAGTATTTCTACGTTCTATCTCTAAGTTTTGTTTCCTCTTGTATCCTAAAGCTGGGACTGGCGAATAACACTTATACTGAAAGGGGTTGCCAAACTTCCAACACACTAGAGTCTCCTGAAATCTCAACATATATTTTTTCATCCAATCTTCATGATACTTTCAAGTAATGATCAGTACACCAATCCCACTTGGATGCCAAAGTTTAGTTCTCCTAGATTGAAGCATTCTTTTGGAGTAACAGTTTGAATTTTTAGGTTTCACTCTGTTTTCTCCTATATTGACAAATGTAGTTCGAACTCTAAATCAAACACGGTTTGTGCTAGCTTCTTGAAACTTGAAACAGTAAAGTAGTTCTACATTCTATTTTTATTTTTTGTTTCCTCTGGATGTAGACCTAAGCAGAGACTGACGAAAGTCACATTCAATGAAAGGCGTTGTTAGGCTGCCAAAATACTACAGTCTCCTGAAATCTCAACATATTGTTTTTTCCGACCTTCATGATAATTTCAAGTAATGAGCAGTACACCAATAAATCGTGGATGTTCAAGTTTCGTTCTCCTAGGTTGAAGCATTCGTTTGCAGTAACAGTTTGAATTTTTAGTTTTCACTCTGTTTTCTCCTATATTGACAAATGCAGTTCGAACTCTAAATCAAACATGGTTTGTGCTAGCTTCTTGAAACTTGACACAATAAAGTAGTTCTACGTTCTATCTCTAAGGTTTGTTTCCTCTTGATGTAGCCTTAAGCAGATACTGGCGAATAACACTTCCAATGAAAGGCGTTGTTAAGCTTCCAAAAAACTACCGTCACCTGAAATCTCAACATATATTTTTTCATCCAACCTTCATGATTCTTTCAAGTATTGATCAGTACACCAATCAAACGTGGATGCCCAAGTTTTGTTCTTCTAGGTTGTATCATTCGTTTGCAGGAACAGTTAGAAATTATAGGTTTCACTCTGTTTTCTCCTATATTGACATATGCAGTTAGAACTCTAAATCAAACACGGTTTGTGCTAGCTTCTTGAAACATGACACAGTAAAGTATGTCTACGTTCTATCTCTAAGGTTTGTTTCCTCTTGTATCCTAAAGCTGGGACTGGCGAATAACACTTATATTGAAAGGGGTTGCCAAACTTCCAACACACTAGAGTCTCCTGAAATCTCAACATATATTTTTTCATCCAATCTTCATGATACTATCAAGTAATGATCAGTACACCAATCCCACTTAGATGCCAAAGTTTAGTTCTCCTAGATTGAAGCATTCTTTTGGAGTAACAGTTTGAATTTTTAGGTTTCACTCTGTTTTCTCCTATATTGACAAATGTAGTTCGAACACTAAATCAAACACGGTTTGTGCTAGCTTCTTGAAACTTGAAACAGTAAAGTAGTTCTACATTCTATTTTTATTTTTTGTTTTCTCTGGATGTAGACCTAAGCAGAGACTGACGAAAGACACATTCAATGAAAGGCGTTGTTAGGCTGCCAAAATACTACAGTCTCCTGAAATCTCAACATATTTTTTTTTCGGACCTTCATGATAATTTCAAGTAATGAGCAGTACACCAATAAAACGTGGATGTTCAAGTTCCGTTCTCCTAGGTTGAAGCATTCGCTTGCAGTAATAGTTTCAATTTTTAGTTTTCACTCTGTTTTCTCCTATATTGACAGATGCAGTTCGAACTCTAAATCAAACATGGTTTGTGCTAGCTTCTTGAAACTTGACACAATAAAGTAGTTCTACGTTCTATCTCTAAGGTTTGTTTCCTCTTGATGTAGCCTTAAGCAGAGACTGGCGAATAACACTTCCAATGAAAGGCGTTGTTAAGCTTCCAAAAAACTACCGTCTCCTGAAATCTCAACATATATTTTTTCATCCAACCTTCATGATTCTTTCAAGTATTGATCAGTACACCAATCAAACGTGGATGCCCAAGTTTTGTTCTTCTAGGTTGTATCATTCGTTTGCAGGAACAGTTAGAAATTATAGGTTTCACTCTGTTTTCTCCTATATTGACAGATGCAGTTAGAACTCTAAATCAAACTCAAACACGGTTTGTGCTAGCTTCTTGAAACTTGAAACAGTAAAGTATTTCTACGTTCTATCTCTAAGTTTTGTTTCCTCTTGTATCCTAAAGCTGGGACTGGCGAATAACACTTATACTGAAAGGGGTTGCCAAACTTCCAACACACTAGAGTCTCCTGAAATCTCAACATATATTTTTTCATCCAATCTTCATGATACTTTCAAGTAATGATCAGTACACCAATCCCACTTGGATGCCAAAGTTTAGTTCTCCTAGATTGAAGCATTCTTTTGGAGTAACAGTTTGAATTTTTAGGTTTCACTCTGTTTTCTCCTATATTGACAAATGTAGTTCGAACTCTAAATCAAACACGGTTTGTGCTAGCTTCTTGAAACTTGAAACAGTAAAGTAGTTCTACATTCTATTTTTATTTTTTGTTTCCTCTGGATGTAGACCTAAGCAGAGACTGACGAAAGTCACATTCAATGAAAGGCGTTGTTAGGCTGCCAAAATACTACAGTCTCCTGAAATCTCAACATATTTTTTTTTCGGACCTTCATGATAATTTCAAGTAATGAGCAGTACACCAATAAAACGTGGATGTTCAAGTTTCGTTCTCCTGGGTTGAAGCATTTGTTTGCAGTAACAGTTTGAATTTTTACTTTTCACTCTGTTTTCTCCTATATTGACAGATGCAGTTCGAACTCTAAATCAAACATGGTTAGTGCTAGCTTCTTGAAACTTGACACAATAAAGTAGTTCTACGTTCTATCTCTAAGGTTTGTTTCCTCTTGATGTAGCCTTAAGCAGAGACTGGCGAATAACACTTCCAATGAAAGGCGTTGTTAAGCTTCCAAAAAACTACCGTCGCCTGAAATCTCAACATATATTTTTTCATCCAACCTTCATGATTCTTTCAAGTATTGATCAGTACACCAATCAAACGTGGATGCCCAAGTTTTGTTCTTCTAGGTTGTATCATTCGTTTGCAGGAACAGTTAGAAATTATAGGTTTCACTCTGTTTTCTCCTATATTGACATATGCAGTTAGAACTCTAAATCAAACACGGTTTGTGCTAGCTTCTTGAAACATGACACAGTAAAGTATTTCTACGTTCTATCTCTAAGGTTTGTTTCCTCTTGTATCCTAAAGCTGGGACTGGCGAATAACACTTATATTGAAAGGGGTTGCCAAACTTCCAACACACTAGAGTCTCCTGAAATCTCAACATATATTTTTTCATCCAATCTTCATGATACTATCAAGTAATGATCAGTACACGAATCCCACTTGGATGCCAAAGTTTAGTTCTCCTAGATTGAAGCATTCTTTTGGAGTAACAGTTTGAATTTTTAGGTTTCACTCTGTTTTCTCCTATATTGACAAATGTAGTTCGAACTCTAAATCAAACACGGTTTGTGCTAGCTTCTTGAAACTTGAAACAGTAAAGTAGTTCTACATTCTATTTTTATTTTTTGTTTCCTCTGGATGTAGACCTAAGCAGAGACTGACAAAAGACACATTCAATGAAAGGCGTTGTTAGGCTGCCAAAATACTACAGTCTCCTGAAATCTCAACATATTTTTTTTTCGGTCCTTCATGATAATTTCAAGTAATGAGCAGTACACCAGTAAAACGTGGATGTTCAAGTTTCGTTCTCCTGGGTTGAAGCATTCGTTTGCAGTAACAGTTTGAATTTTTAGTTTTCACTCTGGTTTCTCCTATATTGACAGATGCAGTTCGAACTCTAAATCAAACATGGTTAGTGCTAGCTTCTTGAAACTTGACACAATAAAGTAGTTCTACGTTCTATCTCTAAGGTTTGTTTCCTCTTGATGTAGCCTTAAGCAGAGACTGGCGAATAACACTTTCAATGAAAGGCGTTGCTAAGCTTCCAAAAAACTACCGTCTCCTGAAATCTCAACATATATTTTTTCATCCAATCTTCATGATTCTTTCAAGTATTGATCAGTACACCAATCAAACGTGGATGCCCAAGTTTTGTTCTTCTAGGTTGTAGCATTCGTTTGCAGGAACAGTTAGAAATTATAGGTTTCACTCTGTTTTCTCCTATATTGACAGATGCAGTTAGAACTCTAATTCAAACACGGTTTGTGCTAGCTTCTTGAAACATGACACAGTAAAGTATTTCTACGTTCTATCTCTAAGGTTTGTTTCCTCTTGTATCCTAAAGCTGGGACTGGCGAATAACACTTATATTGAAAGGGGTTGCCAAACTTCCAACACACTAGAGTCTCCTGAAATCTCAACATATACTTTTTCATCCAATCTTCATGATACTATCAAGTAATGATCAGTACACCAATCCCACTTGGATGCCAAAGTTTAGTTCTCCTAGATTGAAGCATTCTTTTGGAGTAACAGTTTGAATTTTTAGGTTTCACTCTGTTTTCTCCTATATTGACAAATGTAGTTCGAACACTAAATCAAACACGGTTTGTGCTAGCTTCTTGAAACTTGAAACAGTAAAGTAGTTCTACATTCTATTTTTATTTTTTGTTTTCTCTGGATGTAGACCTAAGCAGAGACTGACGAAAGACACATTCAATGAAAGGCGTTGTTAGGCTGCCAAAATACTACAGTCTCCTGAAATCTCAACATATTTTTTTTTCGGACCTTCATGATAATTTCAAGTAATGAGCAGTACACCAATAAAACGTGGATGTTCAAGTTCCGTTCTCCTAGGTTGAAGCATTCGTTTGCAGTAATAGTTTCAATTTTTAGTTTTCACTCTGTTTTCTCCTATATTGACAGATGCAGTTCGAACTCTAAATCAAACATGGTTTGTGCTAGCTTCTTGAAACTTGACACAATAAAGTAGTTCTACGTTCTATCTCTAAGGTTTGTTTCCTCTTGATGTAGCCTTAAGCAGAGACTGGCGAATAACACTTCCAATGAAAGGCGTTGTTAAGCTTCCAAAAAACTACCGTCTCCTGAAATCTCAACATATATTTTTTCATCCAACCTTCATGATTCTTTCAAGTATTGATCAGTACACCAATCAAACGTGGATGCCCAAGTTTTGTTCTTCTAGGTTGTATCATTCGTTTGCAGGAACAGTTAGAAATTATAGGTTTCACTCTGTTTTCTCCTATATTGACAGATGCAGTTAGAACTCTAAATCAAACACGGTTTGTGCTAGCTTCTTGAAACTTGAAACAGTAAAGTATTTCTACGTTCTATCTCTAAGGTTTGTTTCCTCTTGTATCCTAAAGCTGGGACTGGCGAATAACACTTATATTGAAAGGGGTTGCCAAACTTCCAACACACTAGAGTCTCCTGAAATCTCAACATATATTTTTTCATCCAATCTTCATGATACTATCAAGTAATGATCAGTACACCAATCCCACTTGAATGCCAAAGTTTAGTTCTCCTAAATTGAAGCATTCTTTTGGACTAACAGTTTGAATTTTTAGGTTTCACTCTGTTTTCTCCTATATTGACAAATGTAGTTCGAACTCTAAATCAAACACGGTTTGTGCTAGTTTCTTGAAACTGGAAACAGTAAAGTAGTTCTACATTCTATTTTTATTTTTTGTTTCCTCTGGATGTAGACCTAAGCAGAGACTGACGAAAGTCACATTCAATGAAAGGCGTTGTTAGGCTGCCAAAATACTACAGTCTCCTGAAATCTCAACATATTTTTTTTTCGGACCTTCATGATAATTTCAAGTAATGAGCAGTACACCAATAAAACGTGGATGTTCAAGTTTCGTTCTCCTGGGTTGAAGCATTCGTTTGCAGTAACAGTTTGAATTTTTACTTTTCACTCTGTTTTCTCCTATATTGACAGATGCAGTTCGAACTCTAAATCAAACATGGTTAGTGCTAGCTTCTTGAAACTTGACACAATAAAGTAGTTCTACGTTCTATCTCTAACGTTTGTTTCCTCTTGATGTAGCCTTAAGCAGAGACTGGCGAATAACACTTTCAATGAAAGGCGTTGTTAAGCTTCCAAAAAACTACCGTCTCCTGAAATCTCAACATACATTTTTTCATCCAATCTTCATGATTCTTTCAAGTATTGATCAGTACACCAATCAAACGTGGATGCCCAAGTTTTGTTCTTCTAGGTTGTAGCATTCGTTTGCAGGAACAGTTAGAAATTATAGGTTTCACTCTGTTTTCTCCTATATTGACAGATGCAGTTAGAACTCTAAATCAAACACGGTTTGTGCTAGCTTCTTGAAACTTGACACAGTAAAGTAGTTCTACGTTCTAACTCTAAGGTGTGTTTCCTCTTGTATCCTAAAGCTGGGACTGGCGAATAACACTTATACTGAAAGGGGTTGCCAAACTTCCAACACACTAGAGTCTCTTGAAATCTCAACATATATTTTTTCATCCAATCTTCATGATACTTTCAAGTAATGATCAGTACACCAATCCCACTTGGATGCCAAAGTTTAGTTCTCCTAGATTGAAGCATTCTTTTGGAGTAACAGTTTGAATTTTTAGGTTTCACTCTGTTTTCTCCTATATTGACAAATGTAGTTCGAACTCTAAATCAAACACGGTTTGTGCTAGCTTCTTGAAACTTGAAACAGTAAAGTAGTTCTACATTCTATTTTTACTTTTTGTTTCCTCTGGATGTAGACCTAAGCAGAGACTGACGAAAGACACATTCAATGAAAGGCGTTGTTAGGCTGCCAAAATACTACAGGCTTTTGAAATCTCAACATATTTTTTTTCCGACCTTCATGATAATTTCAAGTAATGAACAGTACACCAATAAAACATGGATGTTCAAGTTTTGTTCTCCTAGCTTGAAGCATTCGTTTGCAGTAACAGTTTGAAATTTTAGTTTTCACTCTGTTTTCTCCTCTATTGACAGATACAGTTCGAACTCTGAATCAAACATGGTTTGTGCTAGCTTCTTGAAACTTGACACAATAAAGTAGTTCTACGTTCTATCTCTAAGGTTTGTTTCCTCTTGATGTAGCCTTAAGCAGAGACTGGCGAATAACACTTTCAATGAAAGGCGTTGTTAAGCTTCCAAAAAACTACCGTCTCCTGAAATCTCAACATACATTTTTTCATCCAATATTCATGATTCTTTCAAGTATTGATCAGTACACCAATCAAACGTGGATGCCCAAGTTTTGTTCTTCTAGGTTGTAGCATTCGTTTGCAGGAACAGTTAGAAATTATAGGTTTCACTCTGTTTTCTCCTATATTAACAGATGCAGTTAGAACTCTAAATCAAACACGGTTTGTGCTAGCTTCTTGCAACCTGACACAATAAAGTAGTTCTACGTTCAATCTCTAAGGATTGTTTCCTCCTGTATCCTAAAGCTGGGACTGGCGAATAACACTTATACTGAAAGGGGTTGCCAAACTTCCAACACACTAGAGTCTCGTGAAATCTCAACATATATTTTTTCATCCAATCTTCATGATACTTTCAAGTAATGATCAGTACACCAATCCCACTTGGATGCCAAAGTTTAGTTCTCCTAGATTGAAGCATTCTTTTGGAGTAACAGTTTGAATTTTTAGGTTTCACTCTGTTTTCTCCTATATTGACAAATGTAGTTCGAACTCTAAATCAAACACGGTTTGTGCTAGCTTCTTGAAACTTGAAACAGTAGAGTAGTTCTACATTCTATTTTTACTTTTTGTTTCCTCTGGATGTAGACCTAAGCAGAGACTGACGAAAGACACATTCAATGAAAGGCGTTGTTAGGCGGCCAAAATAATACAGGCTCCTGAAATCTCAACATAATTTTTTTTCCGACCTTCATGATAATTTCAAGTAATGAGCAGTACACCAATAAAACGTGGATGTACAAGTTCCGTTCTCCTAGGTTGAAGCATTCGTTTGCAGTAACAGTTTCAATTTTTAGTTTTCACTCTGTTTTCTCCTATATGGACAGATGCAGTTCGAACTCTAAATCAAACATGGTTTGTGCTAGCTTCTTGAAACTAGACACAATAAAGTAGTTCTACGTTCTATCTCTAAGGTTTGTTTCCTCTTGATGTAGCCTTAAGCAGAGACTGGCGAATAACACTTTCAATGAAAGGCGTTGTTAAGCTTCCAAAAAACTACAGTCTCCTGAAATCTCAACATACATTTTTTCATCCAATCTTCAGGATTCTTTCAAGTATTGATCAGTACACCAATCAAACGTGGATGCCCAAGTTTTGTTCTTCTAGGTTGTAGCATTCGTTTGCAGGAACAGTTAGAAATTATAGGTTTCACTCTGTTTTCTCCTATATTGACAGATGCAGTTAGAACTCTAAATCAAACACGGTTTGTGCTAGCTTCTTGCAACCTGACACAATAAAGTAGTTCTACGTTCAATCTCTAAGGATTGTTTCCTCCTGTATCCTAAAGCTGGGACTGGCGAATAACACTTATACTGAAAGGGGTTGCCAAACTTCCAACACACTAGAGTCTCGTGAAATCTCAACATATATTTTTTCATCCAATCTTCATGATACTTTCAAGTAATGATCAGTACACCAATCCCACTTGGATGCCAAAGTTTAGTTCTCCTAGATTGAAGCATTCTTTTGGAGTAACAGTTTGAATTTTTAGGTTTCACTCTGTTTTCTCCTATATTGACAAATGTAGTTCGAACTCTAAATCAAACACGGTTTGTGCTAGCTTCTTGAAACTTGAAACAGTAAAGTAGTTCTACATTCTATTTTTACTTTTTGTTTCCTCTGGATGTAGACCTAAGCAGAGACTGACGAAAGACACATTCAATGAAAGGCGTTGTTAGGCTGCCAAAATACTACAGGCTTTTGAAATCTCAACATATTTTTTTTCCGACCTTCATGATAATTTCAAGTAATGAACAGTACACCAATAAAACATGGATGTTCAAGTTTTGTTCTCCTAGCTTGAAGCATTCGTTTGCAGTAACAGTTTGAAATTTTAGTTTTCACTCTGTTTTCTCCTCTATTGACAGATACAGTTCGAACTCTGAATCAAACATGGTTTGTGCTAGCTTCTTGAAACTTGACACAATAAAGTAGTTCTACGTTCTATCTCTAAGGTTTGTTTCCTCTTGATGTAGCCTTAAGCAGAGACTGGCGAATAACACTTTCAATGAAAGGCGTTGTTAAGCTTCCAAAAAACTACCGTCTCCTGAAATCTCAACATACATTTTTTCATCCAATCTTCATGATTCTTTCAAGTATTGATCAGTACACCAATCAAACGTGGATGCCCATGTTTTGTTCTTCTAGGTTGTAGCATTCGTTTGCAGGAACAGTTAGAAATTATAGGTTTCACTCTGTTTTCTCCTATATTGCCAGATGCAGTTACAACTCTAAATCAAACACGGTTTGTGCTAGCTTCTTAAAACTTGACACAATAAAGTAGTTCTACGTTCTATCTCTAAGGTTTGTTTCCTCTTGTATCCTAAAGCTGGGACTGGCGAATAACACTTATACTGAAAGGGGTTGCCAAATTTCCAACACACTAGAGTCTCCTGAAATCTCAACATATATTTTTTCATCCAATCTTCATGATACTTTCAAGTAATGATCAGTACACCAATCCCACTTGGATGCCAAAGTTTAGTTCTCCTAGATTGAAGCATTCTTTTGGAGTAACACTTTGAATTTTTAGGTTTCACTCTGTTTTCTCCTATATTGACCAATGTAGTTCGAACTCTAAATCAAACACGGTTTGTGCTAGCATCTTGAAACTTGAAACAGTAAAGTAGTTCCACATTCTATTTTTACTTATTGTTTCCTCTGGATGTAGACCTAAGCAGAGACTGACGAAAGACACATTCAATGAAAGGCGTTGTTAGGCTGGCAAAATACTACAGGCTTCTGAAATCTCTTCATATTTTTTTTTCCGACCTTCATGATAATTTCAAGTAATCAGCAGTACACCAATAAAACGTGGATGTTCAAGTTCCGTTCTCCTAGGTTGAAGCATTCGTTTGCAGTAACAGTTTGCATTTTTAGTTTTCACTCTGTTTTCTCCTCTATTGACAGATGCAGTTCGAACTCTAAATCAAACATGGTTTGTGCTAGCTTCTTGAAACTTGACACAATAAAGTAGTTCTATGTTCTATCTCTAAGGTTTGTTTCCTCTTGATGTAGACTTAAGCAGAGACTGGCGAATAACACTTTCAATGAAAGGCGTTGTTAAGCTTCCAAAAAACTACCGTCTCCTGAAATCTCAACATACATTTTTTCATCCAATCTTCAGGATTCTTTCAAGTATTGATCAGTACACCAATCAAACGTGGATGCCCAAGTTTTGTTCTTCTAGGTTGTAGCATTCGTTTGCCGGAACAGTTAGAAATTATAGGTTTCACTCTGTTTTCTCCTATATTGACAGATGCAGTTAGAACTCTAAATCAAACACGGTTTGTGCTAGCTTCTTGAAACTTGACACAATAAAGTAGTTCTACGTTCTATCTCTAAGGTTTGTTTCCTCTTGTATCCTAAAGCTGGGACTGGCGAATAACACTTATACTGAAAGGGGTTGCCAAACTTCCAACACACTAGAGTCTCGTGAAATCTCAACATATATTTTTTCATCCAATCTTCATGATACTTTCAAGTAATGATCAGTACACCAATCCCACTTGGATGCCAAAGTTTAGTTCTCCTAGATTGAAGCATTCTTTTGGAGTAACAGTTTGAATTTTTAGGTTTCACTCTGTTTTCTCCTATATTGACCAATGTAGTTCGAACTCTAAATCAAACACGGTTTGTGCTATCTTCTTGAAACTTGAAACAGTAAAGTAGTTCTACATTCTATTTTTACTTTTTGTTTCCTCTGGATGTAGACCTAAGCAGAGACTGACGAAAGACACATTCAATGAAAGGCGTTGTTAGGCTGCCAAAATACTACAGGCTTTTGAAATCTCAACATATTTTTTTTCCGACCTTCATGATAATTTCAAGTAATGAACAGTACACCAATAAAACATGGATGTTCAAGTTTTGTTCTCCTAGCTTGAAGCATTCGTTTGCAGTAACAGTTTGAAATTTTAGTTTTCACTCTGTTTTCTCCTCTATTGACAGATACAGTTCGAACTCTGAATCAAACATGGTTTGTGCTAGCTTCTTGAAACTTGACACAATAAAGTAGTTCTACGTTCTATCTCTAAGGTTTGTTTCCTCTTGATGTAGCCTTAAGCAGAGACTGGCGAATAACACTTTAAATGAAAGGCGTTGTTAAGCTTCCAAAAAACTACCGTCTCCTGAAATCTCAACATACATTTTTTCATCCAATCTTCATGATTCTTTCAAGTATTGATCAGTACACCAATCAAACGTGGATGCCCAAGTTTTGTTCTTCTAGGTTGTAGCATTCGTTTGCAGGAACAGTTAGAAATTATAGGTTTCACTCTGTTTTCTCCTATATTGACAGATGCAGTTAGAACTCTAAATCAAACACGGTTTGTGCTAGCTTCTTGCAACCTGACACAATAAAGTAGTTCTACGTTCAATCTCTAAGGATTGTTTCCTCCTGTATCCTAAAGCTGGGACTGGCGAATAACACTTATACTGAAAGGGGTTGCCAAACTTCCAACACACTAGAGTCTCGTGAAATCTCAACATATATTTTTTCATCCAATCTTCATGATACTTTCAAGTAATGATCAGTACACCAATCCCACTTGGATGCCAAAGTTTAGTTCTCCTAGATTGAAGCATTCTTTTGGAGTAACAGTTTGAATTTTTAGGTTTCACTCTGTTTCTCCTATATTGACAAATGTAGTTCGAACTCTAAATCAAACACGGTTTGTGCTAGCTTCTTGAAACTTGAAACAGTAAAGTAGTTCTACATTCTATTTTTACTTTTTGTTTCCTCTGGATGTAGACCTAAGCAGAGACTGACGAAAGACACATTCAATGAAAGGCGTTGTTAGGCGGCCAAAATAATACAGGCTCCTGAAATCTCAACATAATTTTTTTTCCGACCTTCATGATAATTTCAAGTAATGAGCAGTACACCAATAAAACGTGGATGTTCAAGTTCCGTTCTCCTAGGTTGAAGCATTCGTTTGCAGTAACAGTTTCAATTTTTAGTTTTCACTCTGTTTTCTCCTATATTGACAGATGCAGTTCGAACTCTAAATCAAACATGGTTTGTGCTAGCTTCTTGAAACTTGACACAATAAAGTAGTTCTACGTTCTATCTCTAAGGTTTGTTTCCTCTTGATGTAGCCTTAAGCAGAGACTGGCGAATAACACTTTCAATGAAAGGCGTTGTTAAGCTTCCAAAAAACTACCGTCTCCTGAAATCTCAACATACATTTTTTCATCCAATCTTCAGGATTCTTTCAAGTATTGATCAGTACACCAATCAAACGTGGATGCCCAAGTTTTGTTCTTCTAGGTTGTAGCATTCGTTTGCAGGAACAGTTAGAAATTATAGGTTCACTCTGTTTTCTCCTATATTGACAGATGCAGTTAGAACTCTAAATCAAACACGGTTTGTGCTAGCTTCTTGAAACCTGACACAATAAAGTAGTTCTACGTTCAATCTCTAAGGATTGTTTCCTCTTGTATCCTAAAGCTGGGACTGGCGAATAACACTTATACTGAAAGGGCTTGCCAACCTTCCAACACACTAGAGTCTCGTGAAATCTCAACATATATTTTTTCATCCAATCTTCATGATACTTTCAAGTAATGATCAGTACACCAATCCCACTTGGATGCCAAACTTTAGTTCTCCTAGATTGAAGCATTCTTTTGGAGTAACAGTTTGAATTTTTAGGTTTCACTCTGTTTTCTCCTATATTGACAAATGTAGTTCGAACTCTAAATCAAACACGGTTTGTGCTAGCTTCTTGAAACTTGAAACAGTAAAGTAGTTCTACATTCTATTTTTACTTTTTGTTTCCTCTGGATGTAGACCTAAGCAGAGACTGACGAAAGACACATTCAATGAAAGGCGTTGTTAGGCGGCCAAAATAATACAGGCTCCTGAAATCTCAACATTTTTTTTTTCCGACCTTCATGATAATTTCAAGTAATGAGCAGTACACCAATAAAACGTGGATGTTCAAGTTCCGTTCTCCTAGGTTGAAGCATTCGTTTGTAGTAACAGTTTGAATTTTTAGTTTTCACTCTGTTTTCTCCTATATTGACAGATGCAGTTACAACTCTAAATCAAACATGGTTTGTGCTAGCTTCTTGAAACTTGACACAATAAAGTAGTTCTACGTTCTATCTCTAAGGTTTGTTTCCTCTTGATGTAGCCTTAAGCAGAGACTGGCGAATAACACTTTCAATGAAAGGCGTTGTTAAGCTTCCAAAAAACTACCGTCTCCTGAAATCTCAACATACATTTTTTCATCCAATCTTCATGATTCTTTCAAGTATTGATCAGTACACCAATCAAACGTGGATGCCCAAGTTTTGTTCTTCTAGGTTGTAGCATTCGTTTGCAGGAACAGTTAGAAATTATAGGTTTCACTCTGTTTTCTCCTATATTGACAGATGCAGTTAGAACTCTAAATCAAACACGGTTTGTGCTAGCTTCTTGCAACCTGACACAATAAAGTAGTTCTACGTTCAATCTCTAAGGATTGTTTCCTCCTGTATACTAAAGCTGGGACTGGCGAATAACACTTATACTGAAAGGGGTTGCCAAACTTCCAACACACTAGAGTCTCGTGAAATCTCAACATATATTTTTTCATCCAATCTTCATGATACTTTCAAGTAATGATCAGTACACCAATCCCACTTGGATGCCAAAGTTTAGTTCTCCTAGATTGAAGCATTCTTTTGGAGTAACAGTTTGAATTTTTAGGTTTCACTCTGTTTTCTCCTATATTGACAAATGTAGTTCGAACTCTAAATCAAACACGGTTTGTGCTAGCTTCTTGAAACTTGAAACAGTAAAGTAGTTCTACATTCTATTTTTACTTTTTGTTTCCTCTGGATGTAGACCTAAGCAGAGACTGACGAAAGACACATTCAATGAAAGGCGTTGTTAGGCAGCCAAAATAATACAGGCTCCTGAAATCTCAACATAATTTTTTTTCCGACCTTCATGATAATTTCAAGTAATGAGCAGTACACCAATAAAACGTGGATGTTCAAGTTCCGTTCTCCTAGGTTGAAGCATTCGTTTGCAGTAACAGTTTCAATTTTTAGTTTTCACTCTGTTTTCTCCTATATTGACAGATGCAGTTCGAACTCTAAATCAAACATGGTTTGTGCTAGCTTCTTGAAACTTGACACAATAAAGTAGTTCTACGTTCTATCTCTAAGGTTTGTTTCCTCTTGATGTAGCCTTAAGCAGAGACTGGCGAATAACACTTTCAAAGAAAAGCCATGTTAAGCTTCCAAAAAACTACCGTCTCCTGAAATCTCAACATATATTTTTTCATCCAATCTTCATGATTCTTTCAAGTATTGATCAGTACACCAATCAAACGTGGATGCCCAAGTTTTGTTCTTCTAGGTTGTAGCATTCGTTTGCAGGAACAGTTAGAAATTATAGGTTTCACTCTGTTTTCTCCTATATTGACAGATGCAGTTAGAACTCTAAATCAAACACGGTTTGTGCTAGCTTCTTGAAACTTGACACAATAAAGTAGTTCTAGGTTCTCTCTCTAAGGTTTGTTTCCTCTTGTATCCTAAAGCTGGGACTGGCGAATAACACTTATACTGAAAGGGGTTGCCAAACTTCCAACACACTAGAGTCTCGTGAAATCTCAACATATATTTTTTCATCCAATCTTCATGATACTTTCAAGTAATGATCAGTACACCAATCCCACTTGGATGCCAAAGTTTAGTTCTCCTAGATTGAAGCATTCTTTTGGAGTAACAGTTTGAATTTTTAGTTTTCACTCTGTTTTCTCCTATATTGACCAATGTAGTTCGAACTCTAAATCAAACACGGTTTGTGCTAGCTTCTTGAAACTTGACACAATAAAGTACTTCTACGTTCTATCACTAAGGTTTGTTTCCTCTTGTATCCCAAAGCTGGGACTGGCGAATAACACTTATACTGAAAGGGGTTGCCAAACTTCCAACACAGTAGAGTCTCCTGAAATCTCAACATATATTTTTTCATCCAATCTTCATGATACTTTCAAGTAATGATCAGTACACCAATCCCACTTGGATGCCAAAGTTTAGTTCTCCTAGATTGAAGCATTCTTTTGGAGTAACAGTTTGAATTTTTAGGTTTCACTCTGTTTTCTCCTATATTGACAAATGTAGTTTGAACTCCAAATCAAACAGGGTTTGTGCTAGCTTCTTGAAACTTGAAACAGTAAAGTAGTTCTACATTCTATTTTTATTTTTTGTTTCCTCTGGATGTAGACCTAAGCAGAGACTGACGAAAGACACATTCAATGAAAGGCGTTGTTAGGCTGCCAAAATACTACAGTCTCCTGAAATCTCTACATATTTTTGTTTCTGACCTTCATGATAATTTCAAGTAATCAGCAGTACACCAATAAAACGTGGATGTTCAAGTTTCGTTCTCCTAGGTTGAAGCATTCGTTTGCAGTAACAGTTTGAATTTTTAGTTTTCTCTCTGTTTTCTCCTATATTGACAGATGCAGTTCGAACTCTAAATCAAACATGGTTTGTGCTAGCTTCTTGAAACTTGACACAATAAAGTAGTTCTACATTCTATCTCTAAGGTTTGTTTCCTCTTGATGTAGACTTAAGCAGAGACTGGCGAATAACACTTTAAATGAAAGGCGTTGTTAAGCTTCCAAAAAACTACCGTCTCCTGAAATCTCAACATACATTTTTTCATCCAATCTTCATGATTCTTTCAAGTATTGATCAGTACACCAATCAAACGTGGATGCCCAAGTTTTGTTCTTCTAGGTTGTAGCATTCGTTTGCAGGAACAGTTAGAAATTATAGGTTCACTCTGTTTTCTCCTATATTGCCAGATGCAGTTACAACTCTAAATCAAACACGGTTTGTGCTAGCTTCTTGAAACTTGACACAATAAAGTAGTTCTACGTTCTATCTCTAAGGTTTGTTTCCTCTTGTATCCTAAAGCTGGGACTGGCGAATAACACTTATACTGAAAGGGGTTGCAAAACTTCCAACACACTAGAGTCTCCTGAAATCTCAACATATATTTTTTCATCCAATCTTCATGATACTTTCAAGTAATGATCAGTACACCAATCCCACTTGGAAGCCAAAGTTTAGTTCTCCTAGATTGAAGCATTCTTTTGGAGTAACCGTTTGAATTTTTAGGTTTCACTCTGTTTTCTCCTATATTGACAAATGTAGTTCGAACTCTAAATCAAACACGGTTGTGCTAGCTTCTTGAAACTTGAAACAGTAAAGTAGTTCTACATTCTATTTTTATTTATTGTTTCCTCTGGATGTAGACCTAAGCAGAGACTGACGAAAGACACATTCAATGAAAGGCGTTGTTAGGCTGGCAAAATACTACAGTCTCCTGAAATCCCTTCATATTTTTTTTTCCGACCTTCATGATAATTTCAAGTAATCAGCAGTACACCAATAAAACGTGGATGTTCAAGTTCCGTTCTCCTAGGTTGAAGCATTCGTTTGCAGTAACAGTTTGCATTTTTAGTTTTCACTCTGTTTTCTCCTATATTGACAGATGCAGTTCGAACTCTAAATCAAACATGGTTTGTGCTAGCTTCTTGAAACTTGACACAATAAAGTAGTTCTATGTTCTATCTCTAAGGTTTGTTTCCTCTTGATGTAGACTTAAGCAGAGACTGGCGAATAACACTTTCAATGAAAGGCGTTGTTAAGCTTCCAAAAAACTACCATCTCCTGAAATCTCAACATACATTTTTTCATCCAATCTTCATGATTCATTCAAGTATTGATCAGTACACCAATCAAACGTGGATGCCCAAGTTTTGTTCTTCTAGGTTGTAGCATTCGTTTGCAGGAACAGTTAGAAATTATAGGTTTCACTCTGTTTTCTCCTATATTGACAGATGCAGTCAGAAGTCTAAATCAAACACGGTTTGTGCTAGCTTCTTGAAACTTGACACCATAAAGTACTTCTACGTTCTATCACTAAGGTTTGTTTCCTCTTGTATCCTAAAGCTGGGACTGGCGAATAACACTTATACTGAAAGGGGTTGCCAAACTTCCAACACACTAGAGTCTCGTGAAATCTCAACATATATTTTTTCATCCAATCTTCATGATACTTTCAAGTAATGATCAGTACACCAATCCCACTTGGATGCCAAAGTTTAGTTCTCCTAGATTGAAGCATTCTTTTGGAGTAACAGTTTGAATTTTTAGGTTTCACTCTGTTTTCTCCTATATTGACAAATGTAGTTCGAACTCTAAATCAAACACGGTTTGTGCTAGCTTCTTGAAACTTGAAACAGTAAAGTAGTTCTACATTCTATGTTTATTTTTTGTTTCCTCTGGATGTAGACCTAAGCAGAGACTGACGAAAGACACATTCAATGAAAGGCGTTGTTAGGCTGCCAAAATAATACAGTCTCCTGAAATCTCAACATATTATTTTTTCCGACCTTCATGATAATTTCAAGTAATGAGCAGTACACCAATAAAACGTGGATGTTCAAGTTTCGTTCTCCTAGGTTGAAGCATTCGTTTGCAGTAACAGTTTGAATTTTTAGTTTTCACTCTGTTTTCTCATATATTGACAGATGCAGTTCGAACTCTAAATCAAACATGGTTTGTGCTAGCTTCTTGAAACTTGACACAATAAAGTAGTTCTACGTTCTATCTCTAAGGTTTGTTTCCTCTTGTATCCCAAAGCTGGGACTGGCGAATAACACTTATACTGAAAGGGGTTGCCAAACTTCCAACACACTAGAGTCTCCTGAAATCTCAACATATATTTTTTCATCCAATCTTCATGATACTTTCAAGTAATGATCAGTACACCAATCCCACTTGGATGCCAAAGTTTAGTTCTCCTAGATTGAAGCATTCTTTTGGAGTAACAGTTTGAATTTTTAGGTTTCACTCTGTTTTCTCCTATATTGACAAATGTAGTTCGAACTCTAAATCAAACACGGTTTGTGCTAGCTTCTTGAAACTTGAAACAGTAAAGTAGTTCTACATTCTATTTTTACTTTTTGTTTCCTCTGGATGTAGACCTAAGCAGAGACTGACGAAAGACACATTCAATGAAAGGCGTTGTTAGGCGGCCAAAATAATACAGGCTCCTGAAATCTCAACATATTTTTTTTTCCGACCTTCATGATAATTTCAAGTAATGAGCAGTACACCAATAAAACGTGGATGTTCAAGTTCCGTTCTCCTAGGTTGAAGCATTCGTTTGCAGTAACAGTTTCAATTTTTAGTTTTCACTCTGTTTTCTCCTATATTGACAGATGCAGTTCGAACTCTAAATCAAACATGGTTTGTGCTAGCTTCTTGAAACTTGACACAATAAAGTAGTTCTACGTTCTATCTCTAAGGTTTGTTTCCTCTTGATGTAGCCTTAAGCAGAGACTGGCGAATAACACTTTCAATGAAAGGCGTTGTTAAGCTTCCAAAAAACTACCGTCTCCTGAAATCTCAACATACATTTTTTCATCCAATCTTCATGATTCTTTCAAGTATTGATCAGTACACCAATCAAACGTGGATGCCCAAGTTTTGTTCTTCTAGGTTGTAGCATTCGTTTGCAGGAACAGTTAGAAATTATAGGTTTCACTCTGTTTTCTCCTATATTGACAGATGCAGTTAGAACTCTAAATCAAACACGGTTTGTGCTAGCTTCTTGCAACCTGACACAATAAAGTAGTTCTACGTTCAATCTCTAAGGATTGTTTCCTCTTGTATCCTAAAGCTGGGACTGGCGAATAACACTTATACTGAAAGGGGTTGCCAAACTTCCTACACACTAGAGTCTCGTGAAATCTCAACATATATTTTTTCATCCAATCTTCATGATACTTTCAAGTAATGATAAGTACACCAATCCCACTTGGATGCCAAAGTTTAGTTCTCCTAGATTGAAGCATTCTTTTGGAGTAACAGTTTGAATTTTTAGGTTTCACTCTGTTTTCTCCTATATTGACAAATGTAGTTCGAACTCTAAATCAAACACGGTTTGTGCTAGCTTCTTGAAACTTGAAACAGTAAAGTAGTTCTACATTCTATTTTTACTTTTTGTTTCCTCTGGATGTAGACCTAAGCAGAGACTGACGAAAGACACATTCAATGAAAGGCGTTGTTAGGCGGCCAAAATAATACAGGCTCCTGAAATCTCAACATAATTTTTTTTCCGACCTTCATGATAATTTCAAGTAATGAGCAGTACACCAATAAAACGTGGATGTTCAAGTTCCGTTCTCCTAGGTTGAAGCATTCGTTTGCAGTAACAGTTTCAATTTTTAGTTTTCACTCTGTTTTCTCCTATATTGACAGATGCAGTTCGAACTCTAAATCAAACATGGTTTGTGCTAGCTTCTTGAAACTTGACACAATAAAGTAGTTCTACGTTCTATCCCTAAGGTTTGTTTCCTCTTGATGTAGCCTTAAGCAGAGACTGGCGAATAACACTTTCAATGAAAGGCGTTGTTAAGCTTCCAAAAAACTACCGTCTCCTGAAATCTCAACATATATTTTTTCACCCAATCTTCATGATTCTTTCAAGTATTGATCAGTACACCAATCAAACGTGGATGCCCAAGTTTTGTTCTTCTAGGTTGTAGCATTCGTTTGCAGGAAGAGTTAGAAATTATAGGTTTCACTCTGTTTTCTCCTATATTGACAGATCCAGTTAGAACTCTAAATCAAACACGGTTTGTGCTAGCTTCTTGAAACTTGAAACAGTAAAGTAGTTCTACGTTCTATCTCTAAGGTTTGTTTCCTCTTGTATCCTAAAGCTGGGACTGGCGAATAACACTTATACTGAAAGGGGTTGCCAAACATCCAACACACTAGAGTCTCCTGAAATCTCAACATATATTTTTTCATCCAATCTTCATGATACTTTCAAGTAATGATCAGTACACCAATCCCACTTGGATGCCAAAGTTTAGTTCTCCTAGATTGAAGCATTCTTTTGGAGTAACAGTTTGAATTTTTAGGTTTCACTGTGTTTTCTCCTATATTGACAAATGTAGTTCGAACTCTAAATCAAACACGGTTTGTGCTAGCATCTTGAAACTTGAAACAGTAAAGTAGTTCTACATTCTATTTTTATTTTTTGTTTCAATTGGATGTAGACCTAAGCAGAGACTGACGAAAGACACATTCAATGAAAGGCGTTGTTAGGCTGCCAAAATACTACAGTCTCCTGAAATCTCAACATATTTTTTTTTCCGACCTTCATGATAATTTCAAGTAATGAGCAGTACACCAATAAAACGTGGATGTTCAAGTTTCGTTCTCCTAGGTTGAAGCATTCGTTTGCAGTAACAGTTTGAATTTTTAGTTTTCACTCTGTTTTCTCATATATTGACAGATGCAGTTCGAACTCTAAATCAAACATGGTTTGTGCTAGCTTCTTGAAACTTGACACAATAAAGTAGTTCTACGTTCTATCTCTAAGGTTTGTTTCCTCTTGTATCCCAAAGCTGGGACTGGCGAATAACACTTATACTGAAAGGGGTTGCCAAACTTCCAACACACTAGAGTCTCCTGAAATCTCAACATATATTTTTTCATCCAATCTTCATGATACTTTCAAGTAATGATCAGTACACCAATCCCACTTGGATGCCAAAGTTTAGTTCTCCTAGATTGAAGCATTCTTTTGGAGTAACACTTTGAATTTTTAGGTTTCACTCTGTTTTCTCCTATATTGACCAATGTAGTTCGAACTCTAAATCAAACACGGTTTGTGCTAGCTTCTTGAAACTTGAAACAGTAAAGTAGTTCTACATTCTCTTTTTACTTTTTGTTTCCTCTGAATGTAGACCTAAGCAGAGACTGACGAAAGACACATTCAATGAAAGGCGTTGTTAGGCTGCCAAAATACTACAGTCTCCTGAAATCTCTTCATATTTTTTTTTCCGACCTTCATGATAATTTCAAGTAATCAGCAGTACACCAATAAAACGTGGATGTTCAAGTTCCGTTCTCCTAGGTTGAAGCATTCGTTTGCAGTAACAGTTTGCATTTTTAGTTTTCACTCTGTTTTCTCCTATATTGACAGATGCAGTTCGAACTCTAAATCAAACATGGTTTGTGCTAGCTTCTTGAAACTTGACACAATAAAGTAGTTCTATGTTCTATCTCTAAGGTTTGTTTCCTCTTGATGTAGACTTAAGCAGAGACTGGCGAATAACACTTTCAATGAAAGGCGTTGTTAAGCTTCCAAAAAACTACCATCTCCTGAAATCTCAACATACATTTTTTCATCCAATCTTCATGATTCATTCAAGTATTGATCAGTACACCAATCAAACGTGGATGCCCAAGTTTTGTTCTTCTAGCTTGTAGTATTCGTTTGCAGGAACAGTTAGAAATTATAGGTTTCACTCTGTTTTCTCCTATATTGACAGATGCAGTTAGAAGTCTAAATCAAACACGGTTTGTGCTAGCTTCTTGAAACTTGACACCATAAAGTACTTCTACGTTCTATCACTAAGGTTTTTTTACTCTTGTATCCTAAAGCTGGGACTGGCGAATAACACTTATAATGAAAGGGGTTGCCAAACTTCCAACACACTAGAGTCTCGTGAAATCTCAACATATATTTTTTCATCCAATCTTCATGATACTTTCAAGTAATGATCAGTACACCAATCCCACTTGGATGCCAAAGTTTAGTTCTCTTAGATTGAAGCATTCTTTTGGAGTAACAGTTTGAATTTTTAGGTTTCACTCTGTTTTCTCCTATATTGACAAATGTAGTTCGAACTCTAAATCAAACACGGTTTGTGCTAGCTTCTTGAAACTTGAAACAGTAAAGTAGTTCTACATTCTATGTTTATTTTTTGTTTCCTCTGGATGTAGACCTAAGCAGAGACTGACGAAAGACACATTCAATGAAAGGCGTTGTTAGGCTGCCAAAATAATACAGTCTCCTGAAATATCAACATATTTTTTTTTCCGACCTTCATGATAATTTCAAGTAATGAGCAGTACACCAATAAAACGTGGATGTTCAAGTTTCATTCTCCTAGGTTGAAGCATTCGTTTGCAGTAACAGTTTGAATTTTATTTTTCACTCTGTTTTCTCCTATATTGACAGATGCAGTTCGAACTCTAAATCAAACACGGTTTGTGCTAGCTTCTTGAAACTTGACACAATAAAGTAGTTCTACGTTCTGTCTCTAAGGTTTGTTTCCTCTTGATGTAGCCTTAAGCAGAGACTGTCGAATAACACTTTCAATGAAAGGCGTTGTTAAGCTTCCAAAAAACTACGGTCTCCTGAAATCTCAACATACATTTTTTCATCCAATCTTCATGATTCTTTCAAGTATTGATCAGTACACCAATCAAACGTGGATGCCCAAGTTTTGTTCTTCTAGGTTGTAGCATTCGTTTGCAGGAACAGTTAGAAATTATAGGTTTCACTCTGTTTTCTCCTATATTGACAGATGCAGTTAGAACTCTAAATCAAACACGGTTTGTGCTAGCTTCTTGAAACTTGACACCATAAAGTACTTCTACGTTCTATCACTAAGGTTTGTTTCCTCTTGTATCCTAAAGCTGGGCCTGGCGAATAACACTTATACTGAAAGGGGCTGCCAAACTTCCAACACACTAGAGTCTCCTGAAATCTCAACATATATTTTTTCATCCAATCTTCATGATACTTTCAAGTAATGATCAGTACACCAATCCCACTTGGATGCCAAAGTTTAGTTCTCCTAGATTGAAGCATTCTTTTGGAGTAACAGTTTGAATTTTTAGGTTTCACTCTGTTTTCTCCTATATTGACCAATGTAGTTCGAACTCTAAATCAAACACGGTTTGTGCTAGCTTCTTGAAACTTGAAACTGTAAAGTAGTTTTACATTCTAGGTTTATTTTTTGTTTCCTCTGGATGTAGACCTAAGCAGAGACTGACGAAAGACACATTCAATGAAAGGCGTTGTTAGGCTGCCAAAATACTACAGTCTCCTGAAATCTCTTCATATTTTTTTTTCCGACCTTCATGATAATTTCAAGTAATCAGCAGTACACCAATAAAACGTGGATGTTCAAGTTTCGTTCTCCTAGGTTGAAGCATTCGTTTGCAGTAACAGTTTGAATTTTTAGTTTTCTCTCTGTTTTCTCCTATATTGACAGATGCAGTTCGAACTCTAAATCAAACATGGTTTGTGCTAGCTTCTTGAAACTTGACACAATAAAGTAGTTCTACGTTCTATCTCTAAGGTTTGTTTCCTCTTGATGTAGCCTTAAGCAGAGAATGGCGAATAACACTTTAAATGAAAGGCGTTGTTAAGCTTCCAAAAAACTACCGTCTCCTGAAATCTCAACATACATTTTTTCATCCAATCTTCATAATTCTTTCAAGTATTGATCAGTACACCAATCAAACGTGGATGCACAAGTTTTGTTCTTCTAGGTTGTAGCATTCGTTTGCAGGAACAGTTAGAAATTATAGGTTTCACTCTGTTTTCTTTTATATTGCCAGATGCAGTTAGAACTCTAAATCAAACACGGTTTGTGCTAGCTTCTTGAAACTTGACACAATAAAGTAGTTCTACGTTCTATCTCTAAGGTTTGTTTCCTCTTGTATCCTAAAGCTGGGACTGGCGAATAACACTTATACTGAAAGGGGTTGCAAAACTTCCAACACACTAGAGTCTCCTGAAATCTCAACATATATTTTTTCATCCAATCTTCATGATACTTTCAAGTAATGATCAGTACACCAATCCCACTTGGAAGCCAAAGTTTAGTTCTCCTAGATTGAAGCATTCTTTTGGAGTAACCGTTTGAATTTTTAGGTTTCACTCTGTTTTCTCCTATATTGACAAATGTAGTTCGAACTCTAAATCAAACACGGTTGTGCTAGCTTCTTGAAACTTGAAACAGTAAAGTAGTTCTACATTCTATTTTTATTTATTGTTTCCTCTGGATGTAGACCTAAGCAGAGACTGACGAAAGACACATTCAATGAAAGGCGTTGTTAGGCTGCCAAAATAATACAGTCTCCTGAAATCTCAACATATTTTTTTTTCCGACCTTCATGATAATTTCAAGTAATGAGCAGTACACCAATAAAACGTGGATGTTCAAGTTTCGTTCTCCTAGGTTGAAGCATTCGTTTGCAGTAACAGTTTGAATTTTATTTTTCACTCTGTTTTCTCCTATATTGACAGATGCAGTTCGAACTCTAAATCAAACACGGTTTGTGCTAGCTTCTTGAAACTTGACACAAAAAAGTAGTTCTACGTTCTATCTCTAAGGTTTGTTTCCTCTTGTATCCTAAAGCTGGGACTGGCGAATAACACTTATACTGAAAGGGGTTGCCAAACTTCCAACACACTAGAGTCTCCTGAAATCTCAACATATATTTTTTCATCCAATCTTCAAGATACTTTCAAGTAATGATCAGTACACCAATCCCACTTGGATGCCAAAGTTTAGTTCACCTAGATTGAAGCATTCTTTTGGAGTAACAGTTTCAATTTTTAGGTTTCACTGTGTTTTCTCCTATATTGACAAATGTAGTTCGAACTCTAAATCAAACACGGTTTGTGCTAGCATCTTGAAACTTGAAACAGTAAAGTAGTTCTACATTCTATGTTTATTTTTTGTTTCTTCTGGATGTAGACCTAAGCAGAAACTGACGAAAGACACATTCAATGAAAGGCATTGTTAGGCTGCCAAAATACTACAGTCTCCTGAAATCACAACATATTTTTTTTTCCGACCTTCATGATAATTTCAAGTAATCCGCAGTACACCAATAAAACGTGGATGTTCAAGTTTCGTTCTCCTAGGTTGAAGCATTCGATTGCAGTAACAGTTTGAATTTTTAGTTGTCACTCTGTTTTCTCTATATTGACAGATGCAGTTCGAATTCTAAATCAAACATGGTTTGTGCTAGCTTCTTGAAACTTGACACAATAAAGTAGTTCTACGTTCTATCTCTAAGGTTTGTTTCCTCTTGATGTAGCCTTAAGCAGAGACTGGCGAATAACACTTTCAATGAAAGGCGTTGTTAAGCTTCCAAAAAACTACGGTCTCCTGAAATCTCAACATACATTTTTTCATCCAATCTTCATGATTCTTTCAAGTATTGATCAGTACACCAATCAAACGTGGATGCCCAAGTTTTGTTCTTCTAGGTTGTAGCATTCATTTGCAGGAACAGTTAGAAATTATAGGTTTCACTCTGTTTTCTCCTATATTGACAGATGCAGTTAGAAGTCTAAATCAAACACGGTTTGTGCTAGCTTCTTGAAACTTGACACCATAAAGTACTTCTACGTTCTATCACTAAGGTTTGTTTCCTCTTGTATCCTAAAGCTGGGCCTGGCGAATAACACTTATACTGAAAGGGGCTGCCAAACTTCCAACACACTAGAGTCTCCTGAAATCTCAACATATATTTTTTCGTCTAATCTTCATGATACTTTCAAGTAATGATCAGTACACCAATCCCACTTGGATGCCAAAGTTTAGTTCTCCTAGATTGAAGCATTCTTTTGGAGTAACAGTTTGAATTTTTAGGTTTCACTCTGTTTTCTCCTATATTGACCAATGTAGTTCGAACTCTAAATCAAACACGGTTTGTGCTAGCTTCTTGAAACTTGAAACTGTAAAGTAGTTCTACATTCTAGGTTTATTTTTTGTTTCCTCTGGATGTAGACCTAAGCAGAGACTGACGAAAGACACATTCAATGAAAGGCGTTGTTAGGCTGCCAAAATACTACAGTCTCCTGAAATCTCTTCATATTTTTTTTTCCGACCTTCATGATAATTTCAAGTAATCAGCAGTACACCAATAAAACGTGGATGTTCAAGTTCCGTTCTCCTAGGTTGAAGCATTCGTTGGCAGTAACAGTTTGCATTTTTAGTTTTCTCTCTGTTTTCTCCTATATTGACAGATGCAGTTCGAACTCTAAATCAAACATGGTTTGTGCTAGCTTCTTGAAACTTGACACAATAAAGTAGTTCTATGTTCTATCTCTAAGGTTTGTTTCCTCTTGATGTAGCCTGAAGCAGAGACTGGCGAATAACACTTTCAATGAAAGGCGTTGTTAAGCTTCCAAAAAACTACCGTCTCCTGAAATCTCAACATACATTTTTTCATCCAATCTTCATGATTCTTTCAAGTATTGATCAGTACACCAATCAAACCTGGATGCCCAAGTTTTGTTCTTCTAGGTTGTAGCATTCGTTTGCAGGAACAGTTAGAAATTATAGGTTTCACGCTGTTTTCTCCTATATTGACAGATGCAGTTAGAACTCTAAATCAAACACGGTTTGTGCTAGCTTCTTGAAACTTGACACAATAAAGTAGTTCTACGTTCTATCTCTAAGGTTTGTTTCCTCTTGTATCCTAAAGCTGGGACTGGCGAATAACACTTATACTGAAAGGGGTTGCCAAACTTCCAACACACTAGAGTCTCGTGAAATCTCAACATATATTTTTTAATCCAATCTTCATGATACTTTCAAGTAATGATCAGTACACCAATCCCACTTGGATGCCAAAGTTTAGTTCTCTTAGATTGAAGCATTCTTTTGGAGTAACAGTTTGAATTTTTAGGTTTCACTCTGTTTTCTCCTATATTGACAAATGTAGTTCGAATTCTAAATCAAACACGGTTTGTGCTAGCTTATTGAAACTTGAAACAGTAAAGTAGTTCTACATTCTATTTTTACTTTTTGTTTCCTCTGGATGTAGACCTAAGCAGAGACTGACGAAAGACACATTCCATGAAAGGCGTTGTTAGGCTGCCAAAATACTACAGTCTCCTGAAATCTCAACATATTTCTTTTCCGACCTTCATGATAATTTCAAGTAATGAGCAGTACACCAATAAAACCTGGAATTTCAACTTTAGTTCTCCTAGGTTGAAGCATTCGTTTGCAGTAACAGTTTGCATTTTTAGTTTTCACTCTGTTTTCTCCTATATTGACAGATGCAGTTTGAACTCTAAATCAAACATGGTTTGTGCTAGCTTCTTGAAACTTGACACAATAAAGTAGTTCTACGTTCTATCTCGAAGGTTTGTTTCCTCTTGATGTAGACTTAAGCAGAGACTGGCGAATAACACTTTCAATGAAAGGCGTTGTTAAGCTTCCAAAAAACTACCATCTCCTGAAATCTCAACATACATTTTTTCATCCAATCTTCATGATTCATTCAAGTATTGATCAGTACACCAATCAAACGTGGATGCCCAAGTTTTGTTCTTCTAGGTTGTAGCATTCGTTTGCAGGAACAGTTAGAAATTATAGGTTTCACTCTGTTTTCTCCTATATTGACAGATGCAGTTATAAGTCTAAATCAAACACGGTTTGTGCTAGCTTCTTGAAACTTGACACCATAAAGTACTTCTACGTTCTATCACTAAGGTTTGTTTCCTCTTGTATCCTAAAGCTGGGCCTGGCGAATAACACTTATACTGAAAGGGGTTGCCAAACTTCCAACACACTAGAGTCTCCTGAAATCTCAACATATATTTTTTCATCCAATCTTCATGATACTTTCAAGTAATGATCAGTACACCAATCCCACTTGGATGCCAAAGTTTAGTTCTCCTAGATTGAAGCATTCTTTTGGAGTAACAGTTTGAATTTTTAGGTTTCACTCTGTTTTCTCCTATATTGACAAATGTAGTTCGAACTCTAAATCAAACACGGTTTGTGCTAGCTTCTTGAAACTTGAAACAGTAAAGTAGTTCTACATTCTATGTTTATTTTTTGTTTTTTCTGGATGTAGACCTAAGCAGAGACTGACGAAAGACACATTCAATGAAAGGCGTTGTTAGGCTGCCAAAATACTACAGTCTCCTGAAATCTCAACATATTTTTTTTTCCGACCTTCATGATAATTTCAAGTAATGAGCAGTACACCAATAAAACGTGGATGTTCAAGTTTCGTTCTCCTAGGTTGAAGCATTCGTTTGCAGTAACAGTTTGAATTTTTAGTTTTCACTCTGTTTTCTCCTATATTGACAGATGCAGTTCGAACTCTAAATCAAACATGGTTTGTGCTAGCTTCTTGAAACTTGACACAAAAATGTAGTTCTACGTTCTATCTCTAAGGTTTGTTTCCTCTTGTATCCTCATGCTGGGACTGGCGAATAACACTTATACTGAAAGGGGTTGCCAAACTTCCAACACACTAGAGTCTCCTGAAATCTCAACATATACTTTTTCATCCAATCTTCATGATACTTTCAAGTAATGATCAGTACACCAATCCCACTTGGATGCCAAAGTTTAGTTCTCCTAGATTGAAGCATTCTTTTGGAGTAACAGTTTGAATTTTTAGGTTTCACTCTGTTTTCTCCTATATTGACAAATGTAGTTCGAACTCTAAATCAAACACGGTTTGTGCTAGCTTCTTGAAACTTGAAACAGTAAAGTAGTTCTACATTCTATGTTTATTTTTTTTTTCCTCTGGATGTAGACCTAAGCAGAGACTGACGAAAGACACATTCAATGAAAGGCGTTGTTAGGCTGCCAAAATACTACAGTCTCCTGAAATCTCAACATATTTTTTTTCCGACCTTCATGATAATTTCAAGTAATGAGCAGTACACCAATAAAACGTGGATGTTCAAGTTTCGTTCTCCTAGGTTGAAGCATTCGTTTGCAGTAACAGTTTGAATTTTATTTTTCACTCTGTTTTCTCCTATATTGACAGATGCAGTTCGAACTCTAAATCAAACATGGTTTGTGCTAGCTTCTTGAAACTTGACACAATAAAGTAGTTCTACGTTCTATCTCTAAGGTTTGTTTCCTCTTGATGTAGCCTTAAGCAGAGAATGGCGAATAACACTTTCAATGAAAGGCGTTGTTAAGCTTCCAAAAAACTACCGTCTCCTGAAATCTCAACATACATTTTTTCATCCAATCTTCATGATTCTTTCAAGTATTGATCAGTACATCAATCAAACGTGGATGCCCAAGTTTTGTTCTTCTAGGTTGTAGCATTCGTTTGCAGGAACAGTTAGAAATTATAGGTTTCACTCTGTTTTCTCCTATATTGACAGATGCAGTTAGAAGTCTAAATCAAACACGGTTTGTGCTAGCTTCTTGAAACTTGACACCATAAAGTACTTCTACGTTCTATCACTAAGGTTTGTTTCCTCTTGTATCCTAAAGCTGGGACTGGCGAATAACACTTATACTGAAAGGGGTTGCCAAACTTCCAACACACTAGAGTCTCCTGAAATCTCAACATATATTTTGTCATCCAATCTTCATGATACTTTAAAGTAATGATCAGTACACCAATCCCACTTGGATGCCAAAGTTTAGTTCTCCTAGATTGAAGCATTCTTTTGGAGTAACAGTTTGAATTTTTAGGTTTCACTCTGTTTTCTCCTATATTGACAAATGTAGTTCGAACTCTAAATCAAACAGGGTTTGTGCTAGCTTCTTGAAACTTGAAACATTAAAGTAGTTTTACATTCTATTTTTTTTCTTTGTTTCCTCTGGATGTAGACCTAAGCAGAGACTGACGAAAGACACATTCAATGAAAGGCGTTGTTAGGCTGCCAAAATACTACAGTCTCCTGAAATCTCAACATATTTTTTTTTCCGACTTTCATGATAATTTCAAGTAATGAGCAGTACACCAATAAAACGTGCATGTTCAAGTTTCGTTCTCCTAGGTTGAAGCATTCGTTTGCAGTAACAGTTTGAATTTTTAGTTTTCACTCTGTTTTCTGCTATATTGACAGATGCAGTTCGAACTCTAAATCAAACATGGTTTGTGCTACCTTCTTGAAACTTGACACGATAAAGTAGTTCTACGTTCTATCTCTAAGGTTTTTTTTCCTCTTGATGTAGTTTTAAGCAGAGACTGGCGAATAACACTTTCAATGAAAGGCGTTGTTAAGCTTTCAAAAAACTACCGTCTCCTGAAATGTCAACATATATTTTTTCATCCAATCTTCATGATTCTTTCAAGTATTGATCAGTACACCAATCAAACCTGGATGCAAAGTTTTGTTCTTCTAGGTTGTAGCATTCGTTTGCAGTAACAGTTAGAAATTATAGGTTTCACTCTGTTTTCTCCTATATTGACAGATGCAGTTAGAACTCTAAATCAAACACGGTTTGTGCTAGCTTCTTGAAACTTGAAACAGTAAAGTAGTTCTACGTTCTATCTCAAAGGTTTGTTTCCTCTTGTATCCTAAAGCTGGGACTGGCGAATAACAGTTATACTGAAAGGGGTTGCCAAACTTCCAACACACTAGAGTCTCCTGAAATCTCAACATATATTTTTTCATCCAATCTTCATGATACTTTCAAGTAATGATCAGTACACCAATCCCACTTGGATGCCAAAGTTTAGTTCTCCTAGATTGAAGCATTCTTTTGGAGTAACAGTTTGAATTTTTAGGTTTCACTGTGTTTTCTCCTATATTGACAAATGTAGTTCGAACTCTAAATCAAACACGGTTTGTGCTAGCATCTTGAAACTTGAAACAGTAAAGTAGTTCTACATTCTATGTTTATTTTTTGTTTCCTCTGGATGTAGACCTAAGCAGAGACTGACGAAAGACACATTCAATGAAAGGCGTTGTTAGGCTGCCAAAATACTACAGTCTCCTGAAATCACAACATATTTTTTTTTCCGACCTTCGTGATAATTTCAAGTAATCAGCAGTACACCAATAAAACGTGGATGTTCAAGTTTCGTTCTCCTAGGTTGAAGCATTCGTTTGCAGTAACAGTTTGAATTTTTAGTTTTCACTCTGTTTTCTGTATATTGACAGATGCAGTTCGAATTCTAAATCAAACATGGTTTGTGCTAGCTTCTTGAAACTTGACACAATAAAGTAGTTCTACGTTCTATCTCTAAGGTTTGTTTCCTCTTGATGTAGCCTTAAGCAGAGACTGGCGAATAACACTTTCAATGAAAGGCGTTGTTAAGCTTCCAAAAAACTACGGTCTCCTGAAATCTCAACATACATTTTTTCATCCAATCTTCATGATTCTTTCAAGTATTGATCAGTACTCCAATCAAACGTGGATGCCCAAGTTTTGTTCTTCTAGGTTGTAGCATTCGTTTGCAGGAACAGTTAGAAATTATAGGTTTCACTCTGTTTTCTCCTATATTGACAGATGCAGTTAGAACTGTAAATCAAGCACGGTTTGTGCTAGCTTCTTGAAACTTGACACCATAAAGTACTTCTACGTTCTATCACTAAGGTTTGTTTCCTCTTGTATTCTAAAGCTGGGCCTGGCGAATAACACTTATACTGAAAGGGGCTGCCAAATTTCCAACACACTAGAGTCTCCTGAAATCTCAACATATATTTTTTCATCCAATCTTCATGATACTTTCAAGTAATGATCAGTACACCAATCCCACTTGGATGCCAAAGTTTAGTTCTCCTAGATTGAAGCATTCTTTTGGAGTAACAGTTCGAATTTTTAGGTTTCACTCTGTTTTCTCCTATATTGACCAATGTAGTTCGAACTCTAAATCAAACACGGTTTGTGCTAGCTTCTTGAAACTTGAAACAGTAAAGTAGTTCTACATTCTATGTATATTTTTTGTTTTTTCTGGATGTAGACCTAAGCAGAGACTGACGAAAGACACATTCAATGAAAGGCGTTGTTAGGCTGCCAAAATACTACAGTCTCCCGAAATCTCAACACATTTTCTTTTCCGACCTTCATGATAATTTCAAGTAATGAGCAGTACACCAATAAAACGTGGATGTTCAAGTTTCATTCTCCTAGGTTGAAGCATTCGTTTGCAGTAACAGTTTGAATTTTTAGTTTTCACTCTGTTTTCTCCTATATTGACAGATGCAGTTCGAACTCTAAATCAAACATGGTTTGTGCTAGCTTCTTGAAACTTGACACAAAAAAGTAGTTCTACGTTCTATCTCTGAGGTTTGTTTCCTCTTGTATCCTAAAGCTGGGACTGGCGAATGACACTTATACTGAAAGGGGTTGCCAAACTTCCAACACACTAGAGTCTCCTGAAATCTCAACATATATTTTTTCATCCAATCTTCATGATACTTTCAAGTAATGATCAGTACACCAATCCCACTTGGATGCCAAAGTTTAGTTCTCCTAGATTGAAGCATTCTTTTGGAGTAACAGTTTGAATTTTTAGGTTTCACTTTGTTTTTTCCTATATTGACAAATGTAGTTCGAACTCTAAATCAAACACGGTTTGTGCTAGCTTCTTGAAACTTGAAACAGTAAAGTAGTTCTACATTCTATTTTTTTTATTTGTTTCCTCTGGATGTAGACCTAAGCAGAGACTGACGAAAGACACATTCAATGAAAGGAGTTGTTAGGCTTCCAAAATACTACAGTCTCCTGAAATCTCAACATATTTTCTTTTCCGACCTTCATGATAATTTCAAGTAATGAGCAGTACACCAATAAAACGTGGATGTTCAAGTTTCGTTCTCCTAGGTTGAAGCATTCGTTTGCAGTAACAGTTTGAATTTTTAGTTTTCACTCTGTTTTCTCCTATATTGACAGACGCAGTTCGAACTCTAAATCAAACATGGTTTGTGCTAGCTTCTTGAAACTTGACACAATAAAGTAGTTCTACGTTCTATCTCTAAGGTTTGTTTCCTCTTGATGTAGCATTAAGCAGAGACTGGCGAATAACACTTTCAATGAAAGGCGTTGTTAAGCTTCCAAAAAACTACCGTCTCCTGAAATCTCAACATATATTTTTTCATCCAATCTTCATGATTCTTTCAAGTATTGATCAGTACACCAATCAAACGAGGATGCCCAAGTTTTGTTCTTCTAGGTTATAGCATTCGTTTGCAGGAACAGTTAGAAATTATAGGTTTCACTCTGTTTTCTCCTATATTGACAGATGCAGTTAGAACTCTAAATCAAACACGGTTTGTGCTAGCTTCTTGAAACGTGACACAATAAAGTAGTTCTACGTTCTATCTCTAAGGTTTGTTTCCTCTGGTATCCTAAAGCTGGGACTGGCGAATAACACTCATACTGAAAGGGGTTGCCAAACTTCCAACACACTAGAGTCTCCTGAAATCTCAACATATATTTTTTCATCCAATCTTCATGATACGTTCAAGTAATGATCAGTACACCAATCCCACTTGGATGCCAAAGTTTTGTTCTCCTAGATTGAAGCAATCTTTTGGAGTAACAGTTTGAATTTTTAGGTTTCACTCTGTTTTCTCCTATATTGACAAATGTAGTTCGAACTCTAAATCAAACACGGTTTGTGCTAGCTTCTTGAAACTTGAAACAGTAAAGTAGTTCTACATTCAGTTTTTATTTTTTGATTCCTCTGGATGTAGACCTAAGCAGAGACTGACGAAAGACACATTCAATGAAAGGCGTTGTTAGGCTGCCAAAATACTACAGTCTCCTGAAATCTCAACATATTTTTTTTCCGACCTTCATGATAATTTCAAGTAATGAGCAGTACACCAATAAAACGTGGATGTTCAACTTTCGTTCTCCTAGGTTGAAGCATTCGTTTGCAGTAACAGTTTGAATTTTTAGTTTTCACTCTGTTTTCTCCTATATTGACAGATGCAGTTCGAACTCTAAATCAAACATGGTTTGTGGTAGCTTCTTGAAACTTGACACAATAAAGTAGTTCTACGTTCTCTCTCTAAGGTTTGTTTCCTCTTGATGTAGCCTTAAGCAGAGACTGGCGAATAACACTTTCAATGAAAGGCGTTGTTAAGCTTCCAAAAAACTACCGTCTCCTGAAATCTCAACATATTTTTTTCCGACCTTCATGATCATTTCATGTAATCAGCAGTACACCAATAAAACGTGGATGTTCAAGTTTCGTTCTCCTAGCTTGAAGCATTCGTTTGCAGTAACAGTTTGAATTTTTAGTTTTCACTCTGTTTTCTCCTCTATTGACAGATGCATTTCGAACTCTAAATCAAACATGGTTTGTGCTAGCTTCTTGAAACTTGACACAATAAAGTAGTTCTACTTTCTATCTCTAAGGATTGTATCCTCTTGATGTAGCCTTAAGCAGAGACTGGCGAATAACACTTTCAATGAAAGGCGTTGTTAAGCTTCCAAAAAACTACCGTCTCCTGAAATCTCAAGATATATCTTTTCATCCAATCTTCATGATTCTTTCAAGTATTGATCAGTACACCAATCAAACGTGGAAGCCCAAGTTTTGTTCTTCTAGGTTGTAGCATTCGTTTGCAGGAACAGTTAGAAATTATAGGTTTCACTCTGTTTTCTCCTATATTGACAGATGCAGTTAGAACTCTAAATCAAACACGGTTTGTGCTAGCTTCTTGAAACTTGACACAATAAAGTAGTTCTACGTTCTATCTCTAAGGTTTGTTTCCTCTTGTATCCTAAAGCTGGGACTGGCGAATAACACTTATACTGAAAGGGGTTGCCAAACTTCCAACACCCTAGAGTCTCCTGAAATCTCAACATATATTTTTTCATCCAATCTTCATGATACTTTCAAGTAATGATCAGTACACCGATCCCACTTGGATGCCAAAGTTTAGTTCTCCTAGATTGAAGCATTCTTTTGGAGTAACAGTTTGAATTTTTAGGTTTCACTCTGTTTTCTCCTATATTGACAATGTATTTCGAACTCTAAATCAAACACGGTTTGTGCTAGCTTCTTGAAACTTGAAACAGTAAAGTAGTTCTACATTCTATTTTTATTTTTTGTTTCCTCTGGATGTAGACCTAAGCAGAGAATGACGAAAGTCACATTCAATGAAAGGCGTTGTTAGGCTGCCAAAATACTACAGTCTCCTGAAATCTCAACATATTTTTTTTTCCGACCTTCATGATCATTTCAAGTAATGAGCAGTACACCAATAAAACGTGGATGTTCAAGTTTCGTTCTCCTAGCTTGAAGCATTCGTTTGCAGTAAAAGTTTGAATTTTTAGTTTTCACTCTGTTTTCTCCTATATTGACAGATGCAGTTCGAACTCTGAATCAAACATGGTTTGTGCTAGATTCTTGAAACTTGACACAATAAAGTAGTTCTACGTTCTATCTCTAAGGTTTGTTTCCGCTTGTATCCTAAAGCTGGGACTGGCGAATAACACTTATACTGAAAGGGGTTGCCAAACTTCCAACACACTAGAGTCTCCTGAAATCTCAACATATATTTTTTCATCCAATCTTCATTATACTTTCAGTAATGATCAGTACACCAATCCCACTTGGATGCCAAAGTTTAGTTCTCCTAGATTGAAGCATTCGTTTGCAGTAACAGTTTGAATTTTTAGTTTTCACTCTGTTTTCTCCTATATTGACAGATGTAGTTCGAACTCTAAATCAAACATGGTTTGTGCTAGCTTCTTGAAACTTGACACAATAAAGTAGTTCTACGTTCTATCTCAAAGGTTTGTTTCCTCTTCTTGTAGCCATAAGCAGAGACTGGCGAATAACACTTTCAATGAAAGGCGTTGTTAAGCTTCCAAAAAACTACCGTCTCCTGAAATCTCAACATATATTTTTTCATCCAATCTTCATGATTCTTTCAAGTATTGATCAGTACACCAATCAAACGTGGATGCCCAAGTTTTGTTCTTCTAGGTTGTAGCATTCGTTTGCAGGAACAGTTAGAAATTATAGGTTTCACTCTGTTTTCTCCTATATTGACAGATGCAGTTAGAACTCTAAATCAAACACGGTTTGTGCTAGCTTCATGAAACTTGACACAATAAAGTAGTTCTACGTTCTATCTCTAAGGTTTGTTTCCTCTTGTATCCTAAAGCTGGGACTGGCGAATAACACTTATAATGAAAGGGGTTGCCAAACTTCCAACACACTAGAGTCTCCTGAAATCTCAACATATATTTTTTCATCCAATCTTCATGATACTTTCAAGTAATGATCAGTACACCAATCCCACTTGGATGCCAAAGTTTAGTTCTCCTAGATTGAAGCATTCTTTTGGAGTAACAGTTTGAATTTTTAGGTTTCACTCTGTTTTCTCCTATATTGACAAATGTAGTTCGAACTCTAAATCAAACACGGTTTGTGCTAGCTTCTTGAAACTTGAAACAGTAAAGTAGTTCTACATTCTATTTTTATTTTTTGTTTCCTCTGGATGTAGACCTAAGCAGACACTGACGAAAGACACATTCAATGAAAGGCGTTGTTAGGCTGCCAAAATACTACAGTCTCCTGAAATCTCAACATATTTTTTTTTCCGACCTTCATGATAATTTCATGTAATCAGCAGTACACCAATAAAACGTGGATGTTCAAGTTTCGTTCTCCTAGCTTGAAGCATTCGTTTGCAGTAACAGTTTGAATTTTTAGTTTTAACTCTGTTTTCTCCTATATTGACAGATGCAGTTCGAACTCTAAATCAAACACGGTTTGTGCTAGCTTCTTGAAACTTGACACAATAAAGTAGTTCTACGTTCTATCTCTAAGGTTTGTTTCCTGTTGTATCCTAAAGCTGGGAATGGCCAATAACACTTATTCTGAAAGGGGTTGCCAAACTCCCAACACACTAGAGTCTTCTGAAAATCAACATATATTTTTTCATCCAATCTTCATGATACTTTCAGTAATGATCAGTACACAAATCCAACTTGGATGCCAAAGTTTAGTTCTCCTAGATTGAAGCATTCATTTGGAGTAACAGTTTGAATTTTTAGGTTTCACTCTGTTTTCTCCTATATTGACAAATGTAGTTCGAACTCTAAATCAAACACGGTTTGTGCTAGCTTCTTGAAACTTGAAACAGTAAAGTAGTTCTACATTCTATTTTTATTTTTTGTTTCCTCTGGATGTAGAACTAAGCAGAGACTGACGAAAGACACATTCAATGAAAGGCGTTGTTAGGCTGCCAAAATACTACAGTCTCCTGAAATCTCAACATATTTTTTTTTCCGACCTTCATGATAATTTCATGTAATCAGCAGTACACCAATAAAACGTGGATGTTCAAGTTTCGTTCTCCTAGCTTGAAGCATTCGTTTGCAGTAACAGTTTGAATTTTTAGTTTTCACTCTGTTTTCTCCTTTATTGACAGATGCAGTTCGAACTCTAAATCAAACATGGTTTGAGCTAGCTTCTAGAAACTTGCCACAGTAAAGTAGTCCTACGTTCTATCTCTAAGGTTTGTTTCCTCTTGATGTAGCCTTAAGCAGAGACTGGCGAATAACACTTTCAATGAAAGGCGTTGTTAAGCTTCCAAAAAACTACCTTCTCCTGAAATCTCAACATATATTTTTTCATCCAATCTTCATGATTCTTTCAAGTATTGATCAGTACACCAATCAAACGTGGATGCCCAAGTTTTGTTCTTCTAGGTTGTAGCATTCGTTTGCAGGAACAGTTAGAAATTATAGGTTTCAATCTGTTTTCTCCTATATTGACAGATGCAGTTAGAACTCTAAATCAAACACGGTTTGTGCTAGCTTCTTGAAACTTGACACAATAAAGTAGTTCTACGTTCTATCTCTAAGGTTTGTTTCCTCTTGTATCCTAAAGCTGGGACTGGCGAATAACACTTATACTGAAAGGGGTTGCCAAACTTCCAACACACTAGAGTCTCGTGAAATCTCAACATATATTTTTTCATCCAATCTTCATGATACTTTCAAGTAATGATCAGTACACCAATAACACTTGGATGCCAAAGTTTAGTTCTCCTAGATTGAAGCATTCTTTTGGAGTAACAGTTTGAATTTTTAGGTTTCACTCTGTTTTCTCTTATATTGACAAATGTAGTTCGAACCCTAAATCAAACACGGTTTGTGCTAGCTTCTTGAAACTTGAAACAGTAAAGTAGTTCTACATTCTATTTTTATTTTTTGTTTCCTCTGGATGTAGACCTAAGCAGACACTGACGAAAGACACATTCAATGAAAGGCGTTGTTAGGCTGCCAAAATACTACAGTCTCCTGAAATCTCAACATATTTTTTTTTTCCGACCTTTATGATAATTTCATGTAATCAGCAGTACACCAATAAAACGTGGATGTTCAAGTTTCGTTCTCCTAGCTTGAAGCATTCGTTTGCAGTAACAGTTTGAATTTTTAGTTTTCACTCTGTTTTCTCCTATATTGACAGATGCAGTTCGAACTCTAAATCAAACATGGTTTGTGCTAGCTTCATGAAACTTGACACAATAAAGTAGTTCTACGTTCTATCTCTAAGGTTTGTTTCCTCTTGTATCCTAAAGCTGGGACTGGCGAATAACACTTATACTGAAAGGGGTTGCCAAACTTCCAACACACTAGAGTCTCCTGAAATCTCAACATATATTTTTTCATCCAATCTTCATGATACTTTCAAGTAATGATCAGTACACCAATCCCACTTGGATGCCAAAGTTTAGTTCTCCTAGATTGAAGCATTCTTTTGGAGTAACAGTTTGGATTTTTAGGTTTCACTCTGTTTTCTCCTATATTGACAAATGTAGTTCGAACTCTAAATCAAACACGGTTTGTGCTAGCTTCTTGAAACTTGAAACAGTAAAGTCGTTCTACATTCTATTTTTATTTTTTGTTTCCTCTGGATGTAGACCTAAGCAGAGACTGATGAAAGACACATTCAATGAAACGCGTTGTTAGGCTGCCAAAATATTACAGTCTCCTGAAATCTCAACACATTTTTTTTCCGACCTTCATGATAATTTCAAGTAATGAGCAGTACACCAATAAAACGTGGATGTTCAAGTTTCGTTCTCCTAGGTTGAAGCATTCGTTTGCAGTAACAGTTTGAATTTTTAGTTTTCACTCTGTTTTCTCCTTTATTGACAGATGCAGTTCGAACTCTAAATCAAACATGGTTTGAGCTAGCTTCTAGAAACTTGCCACAGTAAAGTAGTCCTACGTTCTATCTCTAAGGTTTGTTTCCTCTTGATGTAGCCTTAAGTAGAGACTGGCGAATAACACTTTCAATGAAAGGCGTTGTTAAGCTTCCAAAAAACTACCGTCTCCTGAAATCTCAACATATATTTTTTCATCCAATCTTCATGATTCTTTCAAGTATTCATCGGTACACCAATCAAACGTGGATGCCCAAGTTTTGTTCTTCTAGGTTGTAGCATTCGTTTGCAGGAACAGTTAGAAATTATGGGTTTCACTCTGTTTTCTCCTATATTGACAGATGCAGTTAGAACTCTATATCAAACACGGTTTGTGCTAGCTTTTTGAAACTTGACACAGTAAAGTAGTTCCTCGTTCTATCTCTAAGGTTTGTTTCCTCTTGTATCCTAAAGCTGGGACTGGCGAATAACACTTATACTGAAAGGGGTTGCCAAACTTCCAACACACTAGAGTCTCGTGAAATCTCAACACATTTTTTCATCCAATCTTCATGATACTTTCAAGTAATGATCAGTACACCAATCCCACTTGGATGCCAAAGCTTAATTCTCCTAGATTGAAGCATTCTTTTGGAGTAACAGTTTGAATTTTTAGGTTTCACTCTGTTTTCTCCTATATTGACAAATGTAGTTCGAACTCTAAATCAAACACGGTTTGTGCTAGCTTCTTGAAACTTGAAACAGTAAAGTAGTTCTACATTCTATTTTTATTTTTTGTTTCCTCTGGATGTAGACCTAAGCAGAGACTGACGAAAGACACATTCAATGAAAGGCGTTGTTAGGCTGCCAAAATACTACAGTCTCCTGAAATCTCTACTAATTTTTTTTTTCCGACCTTCATGATAATTTCAAGTAATCAGCAGTACACCAATGAAACGTGGATGTTCTAGTTTCGTTCTCCTAGGTTGAAGCATTCGTTTGAAGTAACAGTTTGAATTTTTAGTTTTCACTCTGTTTTCTCCTATATTGACAGATGCAGTTCGAACTCTAAATCAAACATGGTTTGTGCTAGCTTCTTGAAACTTGACACAATAAAGTAGTACTACGTTCTATCTCTAAGGTTTGTTTCCTCTTGATGTAGCCTTAAGCAGAGACTGGCGAATAACACTTTCAATGAAAGGCGTTGTTAAGCTTCCAAAAAACTACCGTCTCCTGAAATCTCAACATATATTTTTTCATCCAATCTTCATGATTCTTTCAAGTATTGATCAGTACACCAATCAAACGTGGATGCCCAAGATTTTTTCTTCTAGGTTGTAGCATTCGTTTGCAGGAACAGTTAGAAATTATAGGTTTCACTCTGTTTTCTCCTATATTGACAGATGCAGTTAGAACTCTAAATCAAACACGGTTTGTGCTAGCTTCTTGAAACTTGACACAATAAAGTAGTTCTACGTTCTATCTCTAAGGTTTGTTTCCTCTTGTATCCTAAAGCTGGGACTGGCGAATAACACTTATACTGAAAGGGGTTGCCAAACTTCCAACACACTAGAGTCTCCTGAAATCTCAACATATATTTTTTCATCCAATCTTCATGATACTTTCAAGTAATGGTCAGTACACCAATCCCACTTGGATGCCAAAGTTTAGTTCTCCTAGATTGAAGCATTCTTTTGGAGTAACAGTTTGAATTTTTAGGTTTCACTCTGTTTTCTCCTATATTGACAAATGTAGTACGAACTCTAAATCAAACAGGGTTTGTGCTAGTTTCTTGAAACTTGAAACAGTAAAGTAGTTCTACATTCTATTTTTATTTTTTGTTTCCTCTGGATGTAGACCTAAGCAGAGACTGACGAAAGACACATTCAATGAAAGGCGTTGTTAGGCTGCCAAAATACTACAGGCTCCTGAAATCTCAACATATTTTTTTTCCGACCTTCATGATAATTTCAAGTAATGAGCAGTACACCAATAAAACTTGGATATTCAAGTTCCGTTCTCCTAGATTGAAGCATTCGTTTGCAGTAACAGTTTTAATTTTAAGTTTTCACTCTGTTTTCTCCTATATTGACAGATGCAGTTTGAACTCTAAATCAAACATGGTTTGTACTAGCTTCTTGAAACTTGCCACAATAAAGTAGTTCTACGTTCTATCTCTAAGGTTTGTTTCCTCTTGATGTAGCCTTAAGCAGAGACTGGCGAATAACACTTTCAATCAAAGGCGTTGTTAAGCTTCCAAAAAACTACCTTCTCCTGAAATCTCAACATATATTTTTTCATCCAATCTTCATGATTCTTTCAAGTATTGATCAGTACACCAATCAAACGTGGATGCCCAAGTTTTGTTCTTCTAGGTTGTAGCATTCGTTTGCAGGAACAGTTAGAAATTATAGGTTTCACTCTGTTTTCTCCTATATTGACAGATGCAGTTAGAACTCTAAATCAAACACGGTTTGTGCTAGCTTCTTGAAACTTGACACAATAAAGTAGTTCTACGTTCTATCTCTAAGGTTTGTTTCCTCTTGTATCCTAAAGCTGGGTCTGGCGAATAACACTTATACTGAAAGGGGTTGCCAAACTTCCAATACACTAGAGTCTCCTGAAATCTCAACATATATTTTTTCATCCAATCTTCATGATACTTTCAAGTAATGATCACTGCACCAATCCCACTTGGATGCCAAAGTTTAGTTCTCCTAGATTGAAGCATTCTTTTGGAGTAACAGTTTGAATTTTTAGGTTTCACTCTGTTTTCTCCTATATTGACAAATGTAGTACGAACTCTAAATCAAACAGGGTTTGTGCTAGTTTCTTGAAACTTGAAACAGTAAAGTAGTTCTACATTCCATTTTTATTTTTTGTTTCCTCTGGATGTAGACCTAAGCAGAGACTGACGAAAGACACATTCAATGAAAGGCGTTGTTAGGCTGCCAAAATACTACAGTCTCCTGAAATCTCAACATATTTTTTTCCAACCTTCATGATAATTTCAAATAATGAGCAGTACACCAATAAAACGAGGATGTTCAAGTTTCGTTCTCCTAGGTTGAAGCATTCGTTTGCAGTAACTGTTTGAATTTTTAGTTTTCACTCTGTTTTCTCCTATATTGACAGATGCAGTTCGAATTCTAAATCAAACATGGTTTGTGCTAGCTTCTTGAAACTTGACACAATAAAGTAGTTCTACGTTCTATCTCTAAGGTTTGTTTCCTCTTGATGTAGCCTTAAGCAGAGACCGGCGAATAACACTCTCAATGAAAGGCGTTGTTAAGCTTCCAAAAAACTACGGTCTCCTGAAATCTCAACATATATTTTTTCATCCAATCTTCATGATTCTTTCAAGTATTGATCAGTACACCAATCAAACGTGGATGCCCAAGTTTTGTTCTTCTAGGTTGTAGCATTCCTTTGCAGGAACAGTTAGAAATTATAGGTTTCACTCTGTTTTCTCCTATATTGACAGATGCAGTTAGAACTCTAAATCAAACACGGTTTGTGCTAGCTTCTTGAAACTTGACACAATAAAGTACTTCTACGTTCTATCACTAAGGTTTGTTTCCTCTTGTATCCTAAAGCTGGGACTGGCGAATAACACTTATACTGAAAGGGGTTGCCAAACTTCCAACACACTAGAGTCTCCTGAAATCTCAACATATATTTTTTCATCCAATCTTCATGATACTTTCAAGTAATGATCAGTACACCAATCCCACTTGGATGCCAAAGTTTAGTTCTCCTAGATTGAAGCATTCTTTTGGAGTAACAGTTTGAATTTTTAGGTTTCACTCTGTTTTCTCTTATATTGACAAATGTAGTTCGAACTCTAAATCAAACACGGTTTGTGCTAGCTTCTTGAAACTTGAAACAGTAAAGTAGTTCTACATTCTATTTTTATTTTTTGTTTCCTCTGGATGTAGACCTAAGCAGAGACTGACGAAAGACACATTCAATGAAAGGCGTTGTTAGGCTGCCAAAATACTACAGTCTCCTGAAATCTCAACATATTTTTTTTTTCCGACCTTTATGATAATTTCATGTAATCAGCAGTACACCAATAAAACGTGGATGTTCAAGTTTCGTTCTCCTAGCTTGAAGCATTCGTTTGCAGTAACAGTTTGAATTTTTAGTTTTCACTCTGTTTTCTCCTATATTGACAGATGCAGTTCGAACTCTAAATCAAACAAGGTTTGTGCTAGCTTCTTGAAACTTGACACAATAAAGTAGTTCTACGTTCTATCTCTAAGGTTTGTTTCCTCTTGATGTAGCCTTAAGCAGAGACTGGCGAATAACACCTTCAATGAAAGGCATTGTTAAGCTTCCAAAAAACTACCGTCTCCTGAAATCTCAACATATATTTTTTCATCCAATCTTCATGATTCTTTCAAGTCTTGATCAGTACACCAATCAAACGTGGATGCCCAAGTTTCGTTCTTCTAGGTTGTAGCATTCGTTTGCAGGAACAGTTAGAAATTATAGGTTTCACTCTGTTTTCTACTATATTGACAGATGCAGTTAGAACTCTAAATCAAACACGGTTTGTGCTAGCTTCTTGAAACATGACACAGTAAAGTAGTTCTACGTTCTATCTCTAAGGTTTGTTTCCTCTTGTATAATAAAGCTGGGACTGGCGAATAACACTTATACTAAAAGGGGTTGCCAAACTTCCAACACACTAGAGTCTCCTGAAATCTCAACATATATTTTTTCATCCAATCTTCATGATACTTTCAAGTAATGATCAGTACACCAATCCCACTTGGATGCCAAAGTTTAGTTCTCCTAGATTGAAGCATTCTTTTGGAGTAACAGTTTGAATTTTTAGGTTTCACTCTGTTTTCTCCTATATTGACAAATGTAGTTCGAACTCTAAATCAAACACGGTTTGTGCTAGCTTCTTGAAACTTGAAACAGTAAAGTAGTTCTACATTCTATTTTTATTTTTTGTTTCCTCTGGATGTAGACCTAAGCAGAGACTGACGAAAGACACATTCAATGAAAGGCGTTGTTAGGCTGCCAAAATACAACAGTCTCCTGAAATCTCAACATATTTTTTTTCCGACCTTCATGATAATTTCATGTAATCAGCAGTACACCAATAAAACGTGGATGTTCAAGTTTCGTTCTCCTAGCTTGAAGCATTCGTTTGCAGTAACAGTTTGAATTTTTAGTTTTCACTCTGTTTTCTCCTATATTGACAGATGCAGTTCGAACTCTAAATCAAACATGGTTTGTGCTAGCTTCTTGAAACTTGACACAATAAAGTAGTTCTACGTTCTATCTCTAAGGTTTGTTTCCTCTTGATGTAGCCTTAAGCAGAGACTGGCGAATAACACTTTCAATGAAAGGCGTTGTTAAGCTTCCAAAAAACTACCGTCTCCTGAAATCTCAACATATATTTTTTCATCCAATCTTCATGATTCTTTCAAGTATTGATCAGTACACCAATCAAACGTGGATGCCCAAGTTTTGTTCTTCTAGGTTGTAGCATTCGTTTGCAGGAACAGTTAGAAATTATAGGTTTCACTCTGTTTTCTCCTATATTGACAGATGCAGTTAGAACTCTAAATCAAACATGGTTTGTGCTAGCTTCTTGAAACTTGACACAATAAAGTAGTTCTACGTTCTATCTCTAAGTTTTGTTTCCTCTTGTATCCTAAACCTGGGACTGGTGAATAACACTTATACTGAAAGGGGTTGCCAAACTTCCAACACCCTAGAGTCTCCTGAAATCTCAACATATATTTTTTCATCCAATCTTCATGATACTTTCAAGTAATGATCAGTACACCAATCCCACTTGGATGCCAAAGTTTAGTTCTCCTAGATTGAAGCATTCTTTTGGAGTAACAGTTTGGATTTTTAGGTTTCACTCTGTTTTCTCCTATATTGACAAATGTAGTTCGAACTCTAAATCAAACACGGTTTGTGCTAGCTTCTTGAAACTTGAAACAGTAAAGTCGTTCTACATTCTATTTTTATTTTTTGTTTCCTCTGGATGTAGACCTAAGCAGAGACTGATGAAAGACACATTCAATGAAACGCGTTGTTAGGCTGCCAAAATATTACAGTCTCCTGAAATCTCAACATATTTTTTTTCCGACCTTCATGATAATTTCAAGTAATGAGCAGTACACCAATAAAACGTGGATGTTCAAGTTTCGTTCTCCTAGGTTGAAGCATTCGTTTGCAGTAACAGTTTGAATTTTTAGTTTTCCCTCTGTTTTCTCCTTTATTGACAGATGCAGTTCGAACTCTAAATCAAACATGGTTTGAGCTAGCTTCTAGAAACTTGCCACAGTAAAGTAGTCCTACGTTCTATCTCTAAGGTTTGTTTCCTCTTGATGTAGCCTTAAGTAAAGACTGGCGAATAACACTTTCAATGAAAGGCGTTGTTAAGCTTCCAAAAAACTACCGTCTCCTGAAATCTCAACATATATTTTTTCATCCAATCTTCATGATTCTTTCAAGTATTCATCGGTACACCAATCAAACGTGGATGCCCAAGTTTTGTTCTTCTAGGTTGTAGCATTCGTTTGCAGGAACAGTTAGAAATTATGGGTTTCACTCTGTTTTCTCCTATATTGACAGATGCAGTTAGAACTCTATATCAAACACGGTTTGTGCTAGCTTTTTGAAACTTGACACAGTAAAGTAGTTCCTCGTTCTATCTCTAAGGTTTGTTTCCTCTTGTATCCTAAAGCTGGGACTGGCGAATAACACTTATACTGAAAGGGGTTGCCAAACTTCCAACACACTAGAGTCTCGTGAAATCTCAACACATTTTTTCATCCAATCTTCATGATACTTTCAAGTAATGATCAGTACACCAATCCCACTTGGATGCCAAAGCTTAATTCTCCTAGATTGAAGCATTCTTTTGGAGTAACAGTTTGAATTTTTAGGTTTCACTCTGTTTTCTCCTATATTGACAAATGTAGTTCGAACTCTAAATCAAACACGGTTTGTGCTAGCTTCTTGAAACTTGAAACAGTAAAGTAGTTCTACATTCTATTTTTATTTTTTGTTTCCTCTGGATGTAGACCTAAGCAGAGACTGACGAAAGACACATTCAATGAAAGGCGTTGTTAGGCTGCCAAAATACTACAGTCTCCTGAAATCTCTACTAATTTTTTTTTCCGACCTTCATGATAATTTCAAGTAATCAGCAGTACACCAATGAAACGTGGATGTTCTAGTTTCGTTCTCCTAGGTTGAAGCATTCGTTTGAAGTAACAGTTTGAATTTTTAGTTTTCACTCTGTTTTCTCCTATATTGACAGATGCAGTTCGAACTCTAAATCAAACATGGTTTGTGCTAGCTTCTTGAAACTTGACACAATAAAGTAGTACTACGTTCTATCTCTAAGGTTTGTTTCCTCTTGATGTAGCCTTAAGCAGAGACTGGCGAATAACACTTTCAATGAAAGGCGTTGTTAAGCTTCCAAAAAACTACCGTCTCCTGAAATCTCAACATACATTTTTTCATCCAATCTTCATGATTCTTTCAAGTATTGATCAGTACACCAATCAAACGTGGATGCCCAAGATTTTTTCTTCTAGGTTGTAGCATTCGTTTGCAGGAACAGTTAGAAATTATAGGTTTCACTCTGTTTTCTCCTATATTGACAGATGCAGTTAGAACTCTAAATCAATCACGGTTTGTGCTAGCTTCTTGAAACTTGACACAATAAAGTAGTTCTACGTTCTATCTCTAAGGTTTGTTTCCTCTTGTATCCTAAAGCTGGGACTGGCGAATAACACTTATAATGAAAGGGGTTGCCAAACTTCCAACACACTAGAGTCTCGTGAAATCTCAACATATATTTTTTCATCCAATCTTCATGATACTTTCAAGTAATGGTCAGTACACCAATCCCACTTGGATGCCAAAGTTTAGTTCTCCTAGATTGAAGCATTCTTTTGGAGTAACAGTTTGAATTTTTAGGTTTCACTCTGTTTTCTCCTATATTGACAAATGTAGTACGAACTCTAAATCAAACAGGGTTTGTGCTAGTTTCTTGAAACTTGAAACAGTAAAGTAGTTCTACATTCTATTTTTATTTTTTGTTTCCTCTGGATGTAGACCTAAGCAGAGACTGACGAAAGACACATTCAATGAAAGGCGTTGTTAGGCTGCCAAAATACTACAGGCTCCTGAAATCTCAACATATTTTTTTTCCGACCTTCATGATAATTTCAAGTAATGAGCAGTACACCAATAAAACTTGGATATTCAAGTTCCGTTCTCCTAGATTGAAGCATTCGTTTGCAGTAACAGTTTTAATTTTAAGTTTTCACTCTGTTTTCTCCTATATTGACAGATGCAGTTCGAACTCTAAATCAAACATGGTTTGTGCTAGCTTCTTGAAACTTGACACAATAAAGTAGTTCTACGTTCTATCTCTAAGGTTTGCTTCCTCTTGATGTAGCCTTAAGCAGAGACTGGCGAATAACACTTTCAATGAAAGGCGTTGATATGCTTCCAAAAAACTACCGTCTCCTGAAATCTCAACATACATTTTTTCATCCAATCTTCATGATTCTTTCAAGTATTGATCAGTACACCAATCAAACGTGGATGCCCAAGATTTTTTCTTCTAGGTTGTAGCATTCGTTTGCAGAAACAGTTAGAAATTATAGGTTTCACTCTGTTTTCTCCTATATTGACAGATGCAGTTAGAACTCTAAATCAAACACGGTTTGTGCCAGCTTCTTGAAACTTGACACAATAAAGTAGTTCTACGTTCTATCTCTAAGGTTTGTTTCCTCTTGTATCCTAAAGCTGGGTCTGGCGAATAACACTTATACTGAAAGGGGTTGCCAAACTTCCAATACACTAGAGTCTCCTGAAATCTCAACATATATTTTTTCATCCAATCTTCATGATACTTTCAAGTAATGATCAGTGCACCAATCCCACTTGGATGCCAAAGTTTAGTTCTCCTAGATTGAAGCATTCTTTTGGAGTAACAGTTTGAATTTTTAGGTTTCACTCTGTTTTCTCCTATATTGACAAATGTAGTACGAACTCTAAATCAAACAGGGTTTGTGCTAGTTTCTTGAAACTTGAAACAGTAAAGTAGTTCTACATTCCATTTTTATTTTTTGTTTCCTCTGGATGTAGACCTAAGCAGAGACTGACGAAAGACACATTCAATGAAAGGCGTTGTTAGGCTGCCAAAATACTACAGTCTCCTGAAATCTCAACATATTTTTTTTTCCAACCTTCATGATAATTTCAAATAATGAGCAGTACACCAATAAAACGAGGATGTTCAAGTTTCGTTCTCCTAGGTTGAAGCATTCGTTTGCAGTAACAGTTTGAATTTTTAGTTTTCACTCTGTTTTCTCCTATATTGACAGATGCAGTTCGAATTCTAAACCAAACATGGTTTGTGCTAGCTTCTTGAAACTTGACACAATAAAGTAGTTCTACGTTCTATCTCTAAGGTTTGTTTCCTCTTGATGTAGCCTTAAGCAGAGACCGGCGAATAACACTCTCAATGAAAGGCGTTGTTAAGCTTCCAAAAAACTACGGTCTCCTGAAATCTCAACATATATTTTTTCATCCAATCTTCATGATTCTTTCAAGTATTGATCAGTACTCCAATCAAACGTGGATGCCCAAGTTTTGTTCTTCTAGGTTGTAGCATTCGTTTGCAGGAACAGTTAAAAATTATAGGTTTCACTCTGTTTTCTCCTATATTTACAGATGCAGTTAGAACTCTAAATCAAACACGGTTTGTGCTAGCTTCTTGAAACTTGACACAATAAAGTACTTCTACGTTCTATCTCTAAGGTTTGTTTCCTCTTGTATCCTAAAGCTGGGACTGGCGAATAACACTTATACTGAAAGGGGTTGCCAAACTTCCAACACACTAGAGTCTCCTGAAATCTCAACATATATTTTTTCATCCAATCTTCATGATACTTTCAAGTAATGATCAGTACACCAATCCCACTTGGATGCCAAAGTTTAGTTCTCCTAGATTGAAGCATTCTTTTGGAGTAACAGTTTGAATTTTTAGGTTTCACTCTGTTTTCTCTTATATTGACAAATGTAGTTCGAACTCTAAATCAAACACGGTTTGTGCTAGCTTCTTGAAACTTGAAACAGTAAAGTAGTTCTACATTCTATTTTTATTTTTTGTTTCCTCTGGATGTAGACCTAAGCAGAGACTGACGAAAGACACATTCAATGAAAGGCGTTGTTAGGCTGCCAAAATACTACAGTCTCCTGAAATCTCAACATATTTTTTTTTCCGACCTTTATGATAATTTCATGTAATCAGCAGTACACCAATAAAACGTGGATGTTCAAGTTTCGTTCTCCTAGCTTGAAGCATTCGTTTGCAGTAACAGTTTGAATTTTTAGTTTTCACTCTGTTTTCTCCTATATTGACAGATGCAGTTCGAACTCTAAATCAAACATGGTTTGTGCTAGCTTCATGAAACTTGACACAATAAAGTAGTTCTACGTTCTATCTCTAAGGTTTGTTTCCTCTTGTATCCTAAAGCTGGGACTGGCGAATAACACTTATACTGAAAGGGGTTGCCAAACTTCCAACACACTAGAGTCTCCTGAAATCTCAACATATATTTTTTCATCCAATCTTCATGATACTTTCAAGTAATGATCAGTACACCAATCCCACTTGGATGCCAAAGTTTAGTTCTCCTAGATTGAAGCATTCTTTTGGAGTAACAGTTTGAATTTTTAGGTTTCACTCTGTTTTCTCCTAATTTGACAAATATAGTTCGAACTCTAAATCAAACACGGTTTGTGCTAGCTTCTTGAAACTTGAAACAGTAAGTAGTTCTACATTCCATTTTTTTTCTTTGTTTCCTCTGGATGTAGACCTAAGCAGAGACTGACGAAAGACACATTCAATGAAAGGCGTTGTTAGGCTGCCAAAATAATACAGTCTCCTGAAATCTCAACATATTTTTTTTTGACCTTCATGATAATTTCAAGTAATGAGCAGTACACCAATAAAACGTGGATGTTCATGTTTCGTTCTCCTAGGTTGAAGCATTCGTTTGCAGTAAGAGTTTGAATTTTTAGTTTTCACTCTGTTTTCTCCTATATTGACAGATGCAGTTCGAACTCTAAATCAAACATGGTTTGTGCTAGCTTCTTGAAACTTGACACAATAAAGTAGTTCTACGTTCTATCTCTAAGGTTTGTTTCCTCTTGATGTAGCCTTAAGCAGAGACTGGCGAATAACACTTTCAATGGAAGGCGTTGTTAAGCTTCCAAAAAACTACCGTCTCCTGAAATCTCAACATATATTTTTTCATCCAATCTTCATGATTCTTTCAAGTATTGATCAGTACACCAATCAAACGTGGATGCCCAAGTTTTGTTCTTCTAGGTTGTAGCATTCGTTTGCAGGAACAGTTAGAAATTATAGGTTTCACTCTGTTTTCTCCTACATTGACAGATGCAGTTAGAACTTTAAATCAAACACGGTTTGTGCTAGCTTCTTGAAACTTGACACAATAAAGTAGTTCTACGTTCTATCTCTAAGGTTTGTTTCCTGTTGTATCCTAAAGCTGGGACTGGCGAATAACACTTATTCTGAAAGGGGTTGCCAAACTTCCAACACACTGGAGTCTTCTGAAATCTCAACATATATTTTTTCATCCAATCTTCATGATACTTTCAGTAATGATCAGTACACAAATCCCACTTGGATGCCAAAGTTTAGTTCTCCTAGATTGAAGCATTCTTTTGGAGTAACAGTTTGAATTTTTAGGTTTCACTCTGTTTTCTCCTATATTGACAAATGTAGTTCGAACTCTAAATCAAACACGGTTTGTGCTAGCTTCTTGAAACTTGAAACAGTAAAGTAGTTCTACATTCTATTTTTATTTTTTGTTTCCTCTGGATGTAGACCTAAGCAGAGACTGACGAAAGACACATTCAATGAAAGACGTTGTTAGGCTGCCAAAATACTAGTCTCCTGAAATCTCAACGTATTTTTTTTTCCGACCTTCATGATAATTACTTGTAATCAGCACTACACCAATAAAACGTGGATGTTCAAGTTTCGTTCTCCTAGCTTGAAGCATTCGTTTGCAGTAACAGTTTGAATTTTTAGTTTTCACTCTCTTTTCTCCTATATTGACAGATGCAGTTCGAACTCTAAATCAAACATGGTTTGTGCTAACTTCTTGAAACTTGCCACAATAAAGTAGTTCTACGTTCTATCTCTAAGGTTTGTTTCCTCTTGATGTAGCCTTAAGCAGAGACTGGCGAATAACACTTTCAATGAAAGGAGTTGTTAAGCTTCCAAAAAACTACCGTCTCCTGAAATCTCAACATATATTTTTTCATCCAATCTTCATGATTCTTTCAAGTATTGATCAGTACACCAATCAAACGTGGATGCCCAAGTTTTGTTCTTCTAGGTTGTAGCATTCGTTTGCAGGAACAGTTAGAAATTATAGGTTTCAATCTGTTTTCTCCTATATTGACAGATGCAGTTAGAACTCTAAATCAAACACGGTTTGTGCTAGCTTCTTGAAACTTGACACAATAAAGTAGTTCTACGTTCTATCTCTAAGGTTTGTTTCCTCTTGTATCCTAAAGCTGGGACTGGCGAATAACACTTATACTGAAAGGGGTTGCCAAACTTCCAACACACTAGAGTCTCCTGAAATCTCAACATATATTTTTTCATCCAATCTTCATGATACTTTCAAGTAATGATCAGTACACCAATCCCACTTGGATGCCAAAGTTTAGTTCTCCTAGATTGAAGCATTCTTTTGGAGTAACAGTTTGAATTTTTAGGTTTCACTCTGTTTTCTCCTATATTGACAAATGTAGTTCGAACTCTAAATCAAACACGGTTTGTGCTAGCTTCTTGAAACTTGAAACAGTAAAGTAGTTCTACATTCTATTTTTATTTTTTGTTTCCTCTGGATGTAGACCTAAGCAGAGACTGACGAAAGACACATTCAATGAAAGGCGTTGTTAGGCTGCCAAAATACTACAGTCTCCTGAAATCTCAACATATTTTTTTTTCCGACCTTCATGATAATTTCATGTAATCAGCAGTACACCAATAAAACGTGGATGTTCAAGTTTCGTTCTCCTAGCTTGAAGCATTCGTTTGCAGTAACAGTTTGAATTTTTAGTTTTCACTCTGTTTTCTCCTATATTGACAGATGCAGTTCGAACTCTAAATCAAACATGGTTTGTGCTAGCTTCATGAAACTTGACACAATAAAGTAGTTCTACGTTCTATCTCTAAGGTTTGTTTCCTCTTGTATCCTAAAGCTGGGACTGGCGAATAACACTTATACTGAAAGGGGTTGCCAAACTTCCAACACACTAGAGTCTCCTGAAATCTCAACATATATTTTTTCATCCAATCTTCTTGATACTTTCAAGTAATGATCAGTACACCAATCCCACTTGGATGCCAAAGTTTAGTTCTCCTAGATTGAAGCATTCTTTTGGAGTAACAGTTTGAATTTTTAGGTTTCACTCTGTTTTCTCCTATATTGACAAATATAGTTCGAACTCTAAATCAAACACGGTTTGTGCTAGCTTCTTGAAACTTGAAACAGTAAGTAGTTCTACATTCCATTTTTTTCTTTGTTTCCTCTGGATGTAGACCTAAGCAGAGACTGACGAAAGACACATTCAATGAAAGGCGTTGTTAGGCTGCCAAAATACTACAGTCTCCTGAAATCTCAACATATTTTTTTTGACCTTCATGATAATTTCAAGTAATGAGCAGTACACCAATAAAACGTGGATGTTCAAGTTTCGTTCTCCTAGGTTGAAGCATTCGTTTGCAGTAAGAGTTGGAATTTTTAGTTTTCACTCTGTTTTTTCCTATATTGACAGATGCAGTTCGAACTCTAAATCAAACAAGGTTTGTGCTAGCTTCTTGAAACTTGACACAATAAAGTAGTTCTACGTTCTATCTCTAAGGTTTGTTTCCTCTTGATGTAACCTTAAGCAGAGACTGGCGAATAACACCTTCAATGAAAGGCATTGTTAAGCTTCCAAAAAACTACGGTCTCCTGAAATCTCAACATATATTTTTTCATCCAATCTTCATGATTCTTTCAAGTCTTGATCAGTACACCGATCAAACGTGGATGCCCACGTTTCGTTCTTCTAGGTTGTAGCATTCGTTTGCAGGAACAGTTAGAAATTATAGGTTTCACTCTGTTTTCTACTATATTGACAGATGCAGTTAGAACTCTAAATCAAACACGGTTTGTGCTAGCTTCTTGAAACATGACACAGTAAAGTAGTTCTACGTTCTATCTCTAAGGTTTGTTTCCTCTTGTATCCTAAAGCTGGGACTGGCGAATAACACTTATACTAAAAGGGGTTGCCAAACTTCCAACACACTAGAGTCTCCTGAAATCTCAACATATATTTTTTCATCCAATCTTCATGATACTTTCAAGTAATGATCAGTACACCAATCCCACTTGGATGCCAAAGTTTAGTTCTGCTAGATTGAAGCATTCTTTTGGAGTAACAGTTTGAATTTTTAGGTTTCACTCTGTTTTCACCTATATTGACAAATGTAGTTCGAACTCTAAATCAAACACGGTTTGTGCTAGCTTCTTGAAACTTGAAACAGTAAAGTAGTTCTACATTCTATTTTTATTTTTTGTTTCCTCTGGATGTAGACCTAAGCAGAGACTGAGGAAAGACACATTCAATGAAATGCGTTGTTAGGCTGCCAAAATACAACAGTCTCCTGAAATCTCAACATATTTTTTTTCCGACCTTCATGATAATTTCATGTAATCAGCAGTACACCAATAAAACGTGGATGTTCAAGTTTCGTTCTCCTAGCTTGAAGCATTCGTTTGCAGTAACAGTTTGAATTTTTAGTTTTCACTCTGTTTTCTCCTATATTGACAGATGCAGTTCGAACTCTAAATCAAACATGGTTTGTGCTAGCTTCTTGAAACTTGACACAATAAAGTAGTTCTACGTTCTATCTCTAAGGTTTGTTTCCTCTTGATGTAGCCTTAAGCAGAGACTGGCGAATAACACTTTCAATGAAAGGCGTTGTTAAGCTTCCAAAAAACTACCGTCTCCTGAAATCTCAACATATATTTTTTCATCCAATCTTCATGATTCTTTCAAGTATTGATCAGTACACCAATCAAACGTGGATGCCCAAGTTTTGTTCTTCTAGGTTGTAGCATTCGTTTGCAGGAACAGTTAGAAATTATAGGTTTCACTCTGTTTTCTCCTATATTGACAGATGCAGTTAGAACTCTAAATCAAACACGGTTTGTGCTAGCTTCTTGAAACTTGACACAATAAAGTAGTTCTACGTTCTATCTCTAAGTTTTGTTTCCTCTTGTATCCTAAACCTGGGACTGGTGAATAACACTTATACTGAAAGGGGTTGCCAAACTTCCAACACCCTAGAGTCTCCTGAAATCTCAACATATATTTTTTCATCCAATCTTCATGATACTTTCAAGTAATGATCAGTACACCAATCTCACTTGGATGCCAAAGTTTAGTTCTCCTAGATTGAAGCATTCTTTTGGAGTAACAGTTTGGATTTTTAGGTTTCACTCTGTTTTCTCCTATATTGACAAATGTAGTTCGAACTCTAAATCAAACACGGTTTGTGCTAGCTTCTTGAAACTTGAAACAGTAAAGTCGTTCTACATTCTATTTTATTTTTTGTTTCCTCTGGATGTAGACCTAAGCAGAGACTGATGAAAGACACATTCAATGAAACGCATTGTTAGGCTTCCAAAATATTACAGTCTCCTGAAATCTCAACATATTTTTTTTTCCGACCTTCATGATAATTTCAAGTAATGAGCAGTACACCAATAAAACGTGGATGTTCAAGTTTCGTTCTCCTAGGTTGAAGCATTCGTTTGCAGTAACAGTTTGAATTTTTAGTTTTCACTCTGTTTTCTCCTTTATTGACAGATGCAGTTCGAACTCTAAATCAAACATGGATTGAACTAGCTTCTAGAAACTTGCCACAGTAAAGTAGTCCTACGTTCTATCTCTAAGGTTTGTTTCCTCTTGATGTAGCCTTAAGTAGAGACTGGCGAATAACACTTTCAATGAAAGGCGTTGTTAAGCTTCCAAAAAACTACCGTCTCCTGAAATCTCAACATATATTTTTTCATCCAATCTTCATGATTCTTTCAAGTATTCATCAGTACACCAATCAAACGTGGATGCCCAAGTTTTGTTCTTCTAGGTTGTAGCATTCGTTTGCAGGAACAGTTAGAAATTATGGGTTTCACTCTGTTTTCTCCTATATTGACAGATGCAGTTAGAACTCTATATCAAACCACGGTTTGTGCTAGCTTTTTGAAACTTGACACAGTAAAGTAGTTCCTCGTTCTATCTCTAAGGTTTGTTTCCTCTTGTATCCTAAAGCTGGGACTGGCGAATAACACTTATACTGAAAAGGGTTGCCAAACTTCCAACACACTAGAGTCTCGTGAAATCTCAACACATTTTTTCATCCAATCTTCATGATACTTTCAAGTAATGATCAGTACACCAATCCCACTTGGATGCCAAAGCTTAATTCTCCTAGATTGAAGCATTCTTTTGGAGTAACAGTTTGAATTTTTAGGTTTCACTCTGTTTTCTCCTATATTGACAAATGTAGTTCGAACTCTAAATCAAACACGGTTTGTGCTAGCTTCTTGAAACTTGAAACAGTAAAGTAGTTCTACATTCTATTTTTATTTTTTGTTTCCTCTGGATGTAGACCTAAGCAGAGACTGACGAAAGACACATTCAATGAAAGGCGTTGTTAGGCTGCCAAAATACTACAGTCTCCTGAAATCTCTACATATTTTTTTTTCCGACCTTCATGATAACTTCAAGTAATCAGCAGTACACCAATAAAACGTGGATGTTCTAGTTTCGTTCTCCTAGGTTGAAGCATTCGTTTGAAGTAACAGTTTGAATTTTTAGTTTTTACTCTGTTTTCTCCTATATTGACAGATGCAGTTCGAACTCTAAATCAAACATGGTTTGTGCTAGCTTCTTGAAACTTGACACAATAAAGTAGTTCTACGTTCTATCTCTAAGGTTTGTTTCCTCTTGATGTAGCCTTAAGCAGAGACTGGCGAATAACACTTTCAATGAAAGGCGTTGTTAAGCTTCCAAAAAACTACCGTCTCCTGAAATCTCAACATACATTTTTTCATCCAATCTTCATGATTCTTTCAAGTATTGATCAGTACACCAATCAAACGTGGATGCCCAAGATTTTTTCTTCTAGGTTGTAGCATTCGTTTGCAGGAACAGTTAGAAATTATAGGTTTCACTCTGTTTTCTCCTATATTGACAGATGCAGTTAGAACTCTAAATCAAACACGGTTTGTGCTAGCTTCTTGAAACTTGACACAATAAAGTAGTTCTACGTTCTATCTCTAAGGTTTGTTTCCTCTTGTATCCTAAAGCTGGGACTGGCGAATAACACTTATACTGAAAGGGGTTGCCAAACTTCCAACACACTAGAGTCTCCTGAAATCTCAACATATATTTTTTCATCCAATCTTCATGATACTTTCAAGTAATGATCAGTACACCAATCCCACTTGGATGCCAAAGTTTAGTTCTCCTAGATTGAAGCATTCTTTTGGAGTAACAGTTTGAATTTTTAGGTTTCACTCTGTTTTCTCCTATATTGACAAATGTAGTACGAACTCTAAATCAAACAGGGTTTGTGCTAGTTTCTTGAAACTTGAAACAGTAAAGTAGTTCTACATTCCATTTTTATTTTTTGTTTCCTCTGGATGTAGACCTAAGCAGAGACTGACGAAAGACACATTCAATGAAAGGCGTTGTTAGGCTGCCAAAATACTACAGTCTCCTGAAATCTCAACATATTTTTTTTCCAACCTTCATGATAGTTTCACTTAATGAGCAGTACACCAATAAAACGAGGATGTTCAAGTTTCGTTCTCCTAGGTTGAAGCATTCGTTTGCAGTAACAGTTTGAATTTTTAGTTTTCACTCTGTTTTCTCCTATATTGACAGATGCAGTTCGAATTCTAAATCAAACATGGTTTGTGCTAGCTTCTTGAAACTTGACACAATAAAGTAGTTCTACATTCTATCTCTAAGGTTTGTTTCCTCTTGATGTAGCCTTAAGCAGAGACCGGCGAATAACACTCTCAATGAAAGGCGTTGTTAAGCTTCCAAAAAACTACGGTCTCCTGAAATCTCAACATATATTTTTTCATCCAATCTTCATGATTCTTTCAAGTATTGATCAGTACACCAATCAAACGTGGATGCCCAAGTTTTGTTCTTCTAGGTTGTAGCATTCGTTTGCAGGAACAGTTAGAAATTATAGGTTTCACTCTGTTTTCTCCTATATTGACAGATGCAGTTAGAACTCTAAATCAAACACGGTTTGTGCTAGCTTCTTGAAACTTGACACAATAAAGTACTTCTACATTCTATCACTAAGGTTTGTTTCCTCTTGTATCCCAAAGCTGGGACTGGCGAATAACACTTATACTGAAAGGGGTTGCCAAACTTCCAACACACTAGAGTCTCCTGAAATCTCAACATACATTTTTTCATCCAATCTTCATGATACTTTCAAGTAATGATCAGTACACCAATCCCACTTGGATGCCAAAGTTTAGTTCTCCTAGATTGAAGCATTCTTTTGGAGTAACAGTTTGAATTTTTAGGTTTCACTCTGTTTTCTCCTATATTGACAAATGTAGTACGAACTCGAAATCAAACAGGGTTTGTGCTAGTTTCTTGAAACTTGAAACAGTAAAGTAGTTCTACATTCCATTTTTATTTTTTGTTTCCTCTGGATGTAGACCTAAGCAGAGACTGACGAAAGACACATTCAATGAAAGGCGTTGTTAGGCTGCCAAAATACTACAGTCTCCTGAAATCTCAACATATTTTTTTTCCAACCTTCATGATAATTTCACTTAATGAGCAGTACACCAATAAAACGAGGATGTTCAAGTTTCGTTCTCCTAGGTTGAAGCATTCGTTTGCAGTAACAGTTTGAATTTTTAGTTTTCACTCTGTTTTCTCCTATATTGACAGATGCAGTTCGAATTCTAAATCAAACATGCTTTGTGCTAGCTTCTTGAAACTTGACACAAAAAAGTAGTTCTACGTTCTATCTCTAAGGTATGTTTCCTCTTGATGTAGCCTTAAGCAGAGACCGGCGAATAACACTCTCAATGAAAGGCGTTGTTAAGCTTCCAAAAAACTACGGTCTCCTGAAATCTCAACATATATTTTTTCATCCAATCTTCATGATTCTTTCAAGTATTGATCAGTACACCAATCAAACGTGGATGCCCAAGTTTTGTTCTTCTAGGTTGTAGCATTCGTTTGCAGGAACAGTTAGAAATTATAGGTTTCACTCTGTTTTCTCCTATATTGACAGATGCAGTTAGAACTCTAAATCAAACACGGTTTGTGCTAGCTTCTTGAAACTTGACACAATAAAGTACTTCTACGTTCTATCACTAAGGTTTGTTTCCTCTTGTATCCCAAAGCTGGGACTGGCGAATAACACTTATACTGAAAGGGGTTGCCAAACTTCCAACACACTAGAGTCTCCTGAAATCTCAACATACATTTTTTCATCCAATCTTCATGATACTTTCAAGTAATGATCAGTACACCAATCCCACTTGGATGCCAAAGTTTAGTTCTCCTAGATTGAAGCATTCTTTTGGAGTAACAGTTTGAATTTTTAGGTTTCACTCTGTTTTCACCTATATTGACAAATGTAGTTCGAACTCTAAATCAAACACGGTTTGTGCTAGCTTCTTGAAACTTGAAACAGTAAAGTAGTTCTACATTCTATTTTGATTTTTTGTTTCCTCTGGATGTAGACCTAAGCAGAGACTGACGAAAGACACATTCAATGAAAGGCGTTGTTAGGCTGCCAAAATACTACAGTCTCCTGAAATCTCTACATATTTTTTTTTCCGACCTTCCTGATAATTTCAAGTAATCAGCAGTACACCAATAAAACGTGGATGTTCTAGTTTCGTTCTCCTAGGTTGAAGCATTCGTTTCAAGTAAGAGTTTGAATTTTTAGTTTTTACTCTGTTTTCTCCTATATTGACAGATGCAGTTCGAACTCTAAATCAAACATGGTTTGTGCTAGCTTCTTGAAACTTGACACAATAAAGTAGTTCTACGTTCTATCTCTAAGGTTTGTTTCCTCTTGATATAGCCTTAAGCAGAGACTGGCGAATAACACTTTCAATGAAAGGCGTTGTTAAGCTTCCAAAAAACTACCGTCTCCTGAAATCTCAACATACATTTTTTCATCCAATCTTCATGATTCTTTCAAGTATTGATCAGTACACCAATCAAACGTGGATGCCCAAGATTTTTTCTTCTAGGTTGTAGCATTCGTTTGCAGGAACAGTTAGAAATTATAGGTTTCACTCTGTTTTCTCCTATATTGACAGATGCAGTTAGAACTCTAAATCAAACACGGTTTGTGCTAGCTTCTTGAAACTTGACACAATAAAGTAGTTCTACGTTCTATCTCTAAGGTTTGTTTCCTCTTGTATCCTAAAGCTGGGACTGGCGAATAACACTTATACTGAAAGGGGTTGCCACACTTCCAACACACTAGAGTCTCCTGAAATCTCAACATATATTTTTTCATCCAATCTTCATGATACTTTCAAGTAATGATCAGTACACCAATCCCACTTGGATGCCAAAGTTTAGTTCTCCTAGATTGAAGCATTATTTTGGAGTAACAGTTTGAAATTTTAGGTTTCACTCTGTTTTCTCCTATATTGACAAATGTAGTACGAACTCTAAATCAAACAGGGTTTGTGCTAGTTTCTTGAAACTTGAAACAGTAAAGTAGTTCTACATTCTATTTTTATTTTTTGTTTCCTCTGGATGTAGACCTAAGCAGAGACTGACGAAAGACACATTCAATGAAAGGCGTTGTTAGGCTGCCAAAATACTACAGGCTCCTGAAATCTCAACATATTTTTTTTTCCGACCTTCATGATATTTTCAAGTAATGAGCAGTACACCAATAAAACTTGGATATTCAAGTTCCATTCTCCTAGATTGAAGCATTCGTTTGAAGTAACAGTTTTAATTTTAAGTTTTCACTCTGTTTTCTCCTATATTGACAGATGCAGTTCGAACTCTAAATCAAACATGGTTTGTGCTAGCTTCTTGAAACTTGACACAATAAAGTAGTTCTACGTTCTATCTCTAAGGTTTGTTTCCTCTTGATGTTGCCTTAAGCAGAGACTGGCGAATAACACTTTCAATTAAAGGCGTTGTTAAGCTTCCAAAAAACTACCGTCTCCTGAAATCTCAACATACATTTTTTCATCCAATGTTCATGATTCTTTCAAGTATTGATCAGAACACCAATCAAACGTGGATGCCCAAGTTTTTTTCTTCTAGGTTGTAGCATTCGTTTGCAGGAACAGTTAGAAATTATAGGTTTCACTCTGTTTTCTCCTATATTGACAGATGCAGTTCGAACTCTAAATCAAATATGGTTTGTGCTACCTTCTTGAAACTTGACACAATAAAGTAGTTCTACGTTCTATCTCTAAGGTTTGTTTCCTCTTGTATCCTAAAGCTGGGATTGGTGAATAACACTTATACTGAAAGGGGTTGCCAAACTTCCAACACACTAGAGTCTCCTGAAATCTCAACATATATTTTTTCATCCAATCTTCATGATACTTTCAAGTAATGATCAGTACACCAATCCCACTTGGATGCCAAAGTTTAGTTCTCCTAGATTGAAGCATTCTTTTTGAGTAACAGTTTGAATTTTTAGGGTTCACTCTGTTTTCTCCTATGTTGACAAATGTATTTCGAACTCTAAATCAAACACGGTTTGTGCTAGCTTCTTGAAACTTGAAACAGTAAAGTAGTTCTACATTCTATTTTTATTTTTTGTTTCCTCTGGATGTAGACCTAAGCAGAGACTGACGAAAGACACATTCAATGAAAGGCGTTGTTAGGCTGCCAAAATACTACAGTCTCCTGAAATCTCAACATATTTTTTTTTCGACCTTCATGATAATTTCAAGTAATGAGCAGTACACCAATAAAACGTGGATGTTCAAGTTTCGTTCTCCTAGGTTGAAGCATTCGTTTGCAGTAACAGTTTGAATTTTTAGTTTTCACTCTGTTTTCTCCTATATTGACAGATGCAGTTCGAATTCTAAATCAAACATGGTTTGTGCTAGCTTCTTGAAACTTGAAACAATAAAGTAGTTCTACGTTCTATCTCTAAGGTTTGTTTCCTCTTGATGTAGCCTTAAGCAGAGACTGGCGAATAACACTCTGAATGAAAGGCGTTGTTAAGCTTCCAAAAAACTACGGTCTCCTGAAATCTCAACATATATTTTTTCATCCAATCTTCATGATTCTTTCAAGTATTGATCAGTACACCAATCAAACGTGGATGCCCAAGTTTTGTTCTTCTAGGTTGTAGCATTCGTTTGCAGGAACAGTTAGAAATTATAGGTTTCACTCTGTTTACTTTTATATTGACAGATGCAGTTAGAACTCTAAATCAAACACGGTTTGTGCTAGCTTCTTGAAACTTGACACAATAAAGTACTTCTACGTTCTATCACTAAGGTTTGTTTTCTCTTGTATCCCAAAGCTGGGACTGGCGAATAACACTAATACTGAAAGGGGTTGCCAAACTTCCAACACACTAGAGTCTCCTGAAATCTCAACATATATTTTTTCATCCAATCTTCATGATACTTTCAAGTAATGATCAGTACACCAATCCCACTTGGATGCCAAAGCTTAATTCTCCTAGATTGAAGCATTCTTTTGGAGTAACAGTTTGAATTTTTAGGTTTCACTCTGTTTTCTCCTATATTGACAAATGTAGTTCGAACTCTAAATCAAACACGGTTTGTGCTAGCTTCTTGAAACTTGAAAGAGTAAAGTAGTTCTACATTCTATTTTTATTTTTTGTTTCCTCTGGATGTAGACCTAAGCAGAGACTGACGAAAGACATTTTCAATGAAAGGCGTTGTTAGGCTGCCAAAATACTACAGGCTCCTGAAATCTCAACATATTTTTTTTTCCGACCTTCATGATAATTTCAAGTAATGAGCAGTACACCAATAAAACTTGGATATTCAAGTTCCGTTCTCCTAGATTGAAGCATTCGTTTGCAGTAACAGTTTTAATTTTAAGTTTTCACTCTGTTTTCTCCTATATTGACAGATGCAGTTCGAACTCTAAATCAAACATGGTTTGTGCTACCTTCTTGAAACTTGACACAATAAAGTAGTTCTACGTTCTATCTCTAAGGTTTGCTTCCTCTTGATGTAGCCTTAAGCAGAGACTGGCGAATAACACTTTCAATGAAAGGCGTTGTTATGCTTCCAAAAAACTACCGTCTCCTGAAATCTCAACATACATTTTTTCATCCAATCTTCATGATTCTTTCAAGTATTGATCAGTACACCAATCAAACGTGGATACCCAAGATTTTTTCTTCTAGGTTGTAGCATTCGTTTGCAGGAACAGTTAGAAATTATAGGTTTCACTCTGTTTTCTCCTATATTGACAGATGCAGTTAGAACTCTAAATCAAACACGGTTTGTGCTAGCTTCTTGAAACTTGACACAATAAAGTAGTTCTACGTTCTATCTCTAAGGTTTGTTTCCTCTTGTATCCTAAAGCTGGGTCTGGCGAATAACACTTATACTGAAAGGGGTTGCCAAACTTCCAATACACTAGAGTCTCCTGAAATATCAACATATATTTTTTCATCCAATCTTCATGATACTTTCAAGTAATGATCAGTACACCAATCCCACTTGGATGCCAAAGTTTAGTTCTCCTAGATTGAAGCATTCTTTTGGAGTAACAGTTTGAATTTTTAGGTTTCACTCTGTTTTCTCCTATATTGACAAATGTAGTACGAACTCTAAATCAAACAGGGTTTGTGCTAGTTTCTTGAAACTTGAAACAGTAAAGTAGTTCTACATTCCATTTTTATTTTTTGTTTCCTCTGGATGTAGACCTAAGCAGAGACTGACGAAAGACACATTCAATGAAAGGCGTTGTTAGGCTGCCAAAATACTACAGTCTCCTGAAATCTCAACATATTTTTTTTTCCAACCTTCATGATAATTTCAAATAATGAGCAGTACACCAATAAAACGAGGATGTTCAAGTTTCGTTCTCCTAGGTTGAAGCATTCGTTTGCAGTAACAGTTTGAATTTTTAGTTTTCACTCTGTTTTCTCCTATATTGACAGATGCAGTTCGAATTCTAAATCAAACATGGTTTGTGCTAGCTTCTTGAAACTTGACACAATAAAGTAGTTCTACGTTCTATCTCTAAGGTTTGTTTCCTCTTGATGTAGCCTTAAGCAGAGACCGGCGAATAACACTCTCAATGAAAGGCGTTGTTAAGCTTCCAAAAAACTACGGTCTCCTGAAATCTCAACATATATTTTTTCATCCAATCTTCATGATTCTTTCAAGTATTGATCAGTACACCAATCAAACGTGGATGCCCAAGTTTTGTTCTTCTAGGTTGTAGCATTCGTTTGCAGGAACAGTTAGAAATTATAGGTTTCACTCTGTTTTCTCCTATATTGACAGATGCAGTTAGAACTCTAAATCAAACACGGTTTGTGCTAGCTTCTTGAAACTTGACACAATAAAGTAGTTCTACGTTCTATCTCTAAGGTTTGTTTCCTCTTGTATCCTAAAGCTGGGTCTGGCGAATAACACTTATACTGAAAGGGGTTGCCAAACTTCCAATACACTGAGTCTTCTGAAATATCAACATATATTTTTTCATCCAATCTTCATGATACTTTCAAGTAATGATCAGTACACCAATCCCACTTGGATGCCAAAGTTTAGTTCTCCTAGATTGAAGCATTCTTTTGGAGTAACAGTTTGAATTTTTAGGTTTCACTCTGTTTTCTCCTATATTGACAAATGTAGTACGAACTCTAAATCAAACAGGGTTTGTGCTAGTTTCTTGAAACTTGAAACTGTAAAGTAGTTCTACATTCCATTTTTATTTTTTGTTTCCTCTGGATGTAGACCTAAGCAGAGACTGACGAAAGACACATTCAATGAAAGGCGTTGTTAGGCTGCCAAAATACTACAGTCTCCTGAAATCTCAACATATTTTTTTTTCCAACCTTCATGATAATTTCAAATAATGAGCAGTACACCAATAAAACGAGGATGTTCAAGTTTCGTTCTCCTAGGTTTAAGCATTCGTTTGCAGTAACAGTTTGAATTTTTAGTTTTCACTCTGTTTTCTCCTATATTGACAGATGCAGTTCGAATTCTAAATCAAACATGGTTTGTGCTAGCTTCTTGAAACTTGACACAATAAAGTAGTTCTACGTTCTATCTCTAAGGTTTGTTTCCTCTTGATGTAGCCTTAAGCAGAGACCGG
>NW_027515787.1:0-71268 GCF_048772815.1 Callospermophilus lateralis
TTGAGATTTCAGGAGCCTGTAGTATTTTGGCAGCCTAAAAACGCCTTTCATTGAATGTGTCTTTCGTCAGTCTCTGCTTAGGTCTACATCCAGAGGAAACAAAAAATAAAAATAGAATGTAGAACTACTTTACTGTTTCAAGTTTCAAGAAGCTAGCAGAAACCGTGTTTGATTTAGAGTTCGAACTACATTTGTCAATATAGGAGAAAACAGAGTGAAACCTAAAAATTCAAACTGTTACTCCAAAAGAATGCTTCAATCTAGGAGAACTAAACTTTGGCATCCAAGTGGGATTGGTGTACTGATCATTACTTGAAAGTATCATGAAGATTGGATGAAAAAATATATGTTGAGATTTCAGGAGACTCTAGTGTGTTGGAAGTTTGGCAACCCCTTTCAGTATAAGTGTTATTCGCCAGTCCCAGCTTTAGGATACAAGAGGAAACAAACCTTAGAGATAGAACGTAGAACTACTTTATTGTGTCAAGTTTCAAGAAGCTAGCACAAACCGTGTTTGATTTAGAGTTCTAACTGCATCTGTCAATATAGGAGAAAACAGAGTGAAACCTATAATTTCTAACCGTTCCTGCAAACGAATGCTACAACCTAGAAGAACAAAACTTGGGTATCCACGTTTGATTGGTGTACTGATCAATACTTGAAAGAATCATGAAGATTGGATGAAAAAATATATGTTGAGATTTCAGGAGACGGAAGTTTTTTGGAAGCTTAACAACGCCTTTCATTGAAAGTGTTATTCGCCAGTCTCTGCTTAAGGCTACATCAAGAGGAAACAAACCTTAGAGATAGAACGTAGAACTACTTTATTGTGTCAAGTTTCAAGAAGCTAGCACAAACCATGTTTGATTTAGAGTTCGAACTGCATCTGTCAATATAGGAGAAAACAGAGTGAAAACTAAAAATTCAAACTGTTACTGCAAACGAATGCTTCAAGCTGGGAGAACGAAACTTGAACATCCACGTTTTATTGGTGTTCTGCTCATTACTTGAAATGATCATGAAGGTCGGAAAAAAAAATATGTTGAGATTTCAGGAGACTCTAGTATTTTGGCATCCTAACAACGCCTTTCATTGAATGTGTCTTTCGTGAGTCTCTGCTTAGGTGTACATCCAGAGGAAACAAAAAATAAAAATAGAATGTAGAACTACTTTACTGTTTCAAGTTTCAAGAAGCTAGCACAAACCGTGTTTGATTTAGAGTTCGAACTACATTTGTCAAATTAGGTGAAAACAGAGTGAAACCTAAAAATTCAAACTGTTACTCCAAAAGAATGCTTCAATCTAGGAGAACTAAACTTTGGCATCCAAGTGGGATTGGTGTACTGATCATTACTTGAAAGTATCATGAAGATTGGATGAAAAAATATATGTTGAGATTTCAGGAGACTCTAGTGTGTTGGAAGTTTGGCAACCCCTTTCAGTATAAGTGTTATTCGCCAGTCCCAGCTTTAGGATACAAGAGGAAACAAACTTTAGAGATAGAACGTAGAACTACTTTATTGTGTCAAGTTTCAAGAAGCTAGCACAAACCGTGTTTGATTTAGAGTTCTAACTGCATCTGTCAATATAGGAGAAAACAGAGTGAAACCTATAATTTCTAACTGTTCCTGCAAACGAATGCTACAACCTAGAAGAACAAAACTTGGGCATCCACGTTTGATTGGTGTACTGATCAATACTTGAAAGAATCATGAAGATTGGATGAAAAAATATATGTTGAGATTTCAGGAGACGGTAGTTTTTTGGAAGCTTAAAAACGCCTTTCATTGAAAGTGTTATTCGCCAGTCTCTGCTTAAGGCTACATCAAGAGGAAACAAACCTTAGAGATAGAACGTAGAACTACTTTATTGTGTCAAGTTTCATGAAGCTAGCACAAACCATGTTTGATTTAGAGTTCGAACTGCATCTGTCAATATAGGAGAAAACAGAGTGAAAACTAAAAATTCAAACTGTTACTGCAAACGAATGCTTCAAGATGGAGAACGAAACTTGAACATCCACGTTTTATTGGTGTACTGCTCATTACTTGAAATGATCATGAAGGTCGGAAAAAAAAATATGTTGAGATTTCAGGAGACTGTAGTATTTTGGCAGCCTAACAACGCCTTTCATTGAATGTGTCTTTCGTCAGTCTCTGCTTAGTTCTACATCCAGAGGAAACAAAAAATAAAAATAGAATGTAGAACTACTTTACTGTTTCAAGTTTCAAGAAGCTAGCACAAACCGTGTTTGATTTAGAGTTCGAACTACATTTGTCAATATAGGAGAAAACAGAGTGAAACCTAAAAATTCAAACTGTTACTCCAAAAGAATGCTTCAATCTAGGAGAACTAAACTTTGGCATCCAAGTGGGATTGGTGTACTGATCATTACTTGAAAGTATCATGAAGATTGGATGAAAAAATATATGTTGAGATTTCAGGAGACTCTAGTGTGTTGGAAGTTTGGCAACCCCTTTCAGTATAAGTGTTATTCGCCAGTCCCAGCTTTAGGATACAAGAGGAAACAAACCTTAGAGATAGAACGTAAACTACTTTCTTGTGTCAAGTTTCAAGAAGCTAGCACAAACCGTGTTTGATTTAGAGTTCTAACTGCATCTGTCAATATAGGAGAAAACAGAGTGAAACCTATAATTTCTAACTGTTCCTGCAAACGAATGCTGCAACCTAGAAGAACAAAACTTGGGCATCCACGTTTGATTGGTGTACTGATCAATACTTGAAAGAATCATGAAGATTGGATGAAAAAATATATGTTGAGATTTCAGGAGACGGTAGTTTTTTGGAAGCTTAACAACGCCTTTCATTGAAAGTGTTATTCGCCAGTCTCTGCTTAAGGCTACATCAAGAGGAAACAAACCTTAGAGATATAACGTAGAACTACTTTATTGTGTCAAGTTTCAAGAAGCTAGCACAAACCATGTTTGATTTAGAGTTCGAAATGCATCTGTCAGTATAGGAGAAAACGGAGTGAAAACTAAAAATTCAAACTGTTACTGCAAACGAATGCTTCAACCGAGGAGAACGAAACTTGAACATCCACGTTTTATTGGTGTACTGCTGATTATATGAAATTATCATGAAGGTCGGAAAAAAATATATGTTGAGATTTCAGAAGACTGTAATATTTTGGCAGCCTAACAATGCCTTTCATTGAATGTGTCTTTCGTCAGTCTCTGCTTAGGTCTACATCCAGAGGAAACAAAGAATAAATATAGAATGTAGAACTACTTTACTGTTTCAAGTTTCAAGAAGGTAGCACAAACCGTGTTTGATTTAGAGTTCGAACTACATTTGTCAATATAGGAGAAAACAGAGTGAAACCTAAAAATTCAAACTGGTACTCCAAAAGAATGCTTCAATCTAGGAGAACTAAACTTTGGCATCCAATTGGGATTGTTGTACTGCTCATTACTTGAAAGTATCATGAAGATTGGATGAAAACATATATGTTGAGATTTCAGGAGACTCTAGTGTGTTGGAAGTTTGGCAACCCCTTTCAGTATAAGTGTTATTCGCCAGTCCCAGCTTTAGGATACAAGAGGAAATAAACCTTAGAGATAGAACGTAGAACTACTTTATTGTGTCAAGTTTCAAGAAGCTAGCACAAACCGTGTTTGATTTAGAGTTCTAACTGCATCTGTCAATATAGGAGAAAACAGAGTGAAACCTATAATTTCTAACTGTTCCTGCAAACGAATGCTACAACCTAGAAGAACAGAACTTGGGCATCCACGTTTGATTGGTGTACTGATCAATACTTGAAAGAATCATGAAGATTGGATGAAAAAATATATGTTGAGATTTCAAGAGACGGTAGTTTTTTGGAAGCTTAACAACGCCTTTCATTGAAAGTGTTATTCGCCAGTCTCTGCTTAAGGCTACATCAAGAGGAAACAAACCTTAGAGATAGAATGTAGAAGTACTTTTTTGTGTCAAGTTTCAAGAAGCTAGCACAAACCATGTTTGATTTAGAGTTCGAACTGCATCTGTCAATATAGGAGAAAACAGAGTGAAAACTAAAAATTCAAACTGTTACTGCAAACGAATGCTTCAACCTAGGAGAACGGAACTTGAACATCCACGTTTTATTGGTGTACTGCTCATTACTTGAAATGATCATGAAGGTCGGAAAAAAAAATATGTTGAGATTTCAGGAGACTGTAGTATTTTGGTAGCCTAACAACGCCTTTCATTGAATGTGTCTTTCGTCAGTCTCTGCTTAGGTCTACATCCAGAGGAAACAAAAAATAAAAATAGAATGTAGAACTACTTTTCTGTTTCAAGTTTCAAGAAAATAGCACAAACCCTGTTTGATTTAGAGTTCGAAATACATTTGTCAATATAGGAGAAAACAGAGTGAAACCTAAAAATTCAAACTGTTACTCCAAAAGAATGCTTCAATCTAGGAGAACTAAACTTTGGCATCCAAGTGGGATTGGTGTACTGATCATTACTTGAAAGTATCATGAATTTTGGATGAAAAAATATATGTTGAAATTTCAGGAGACTCTAGTGTGTTGGAAGTTTGGCAACCCCTTTCAGTATAAGTGTTATTCGCCAGTTCCAGCTTTAGGATACAAGAGGAAACAAACCTTAGAGATAGAACGTAGAACTACTTTATTGTGTCAAGTTTCAAGAAGCTAGCACAAACCGTGTTTGATTTAGAGTTCTAACTGGATCTGTCAATATAGGAGAAAACAGAGTGAAACCTATAATTTCTAACTGTTCCTGCAAACGAATGCTACAACCTAGAAGAACAAAACTTGGGCATCCACGTTTGATTGGTGTACTGATCAATACTTGAAAGAATCATGAAGATTGGATGAAAAAAATATATGTTGAGATTTCAGGAGACGGTAGTTTTTTGGAAGCTTAACAACGCCTTTCATTGAAAGTGTTATTCGCCAGTCTCTGCTTAAGGCTACATCAAGAGGAAACAAACTTTAGATAGAACGTAGAACTTCTTTATTGTGTCAAGTTTCAAGAAGCTAGCACAAATCATGTTTGATTTAGAGTTCGAACTGCATCTGTCAATATAGGAGAAAACAGAGTGAAAACTAAAAATTCAAACTGTTACTGCAAACGAATGCTTCAACCTAGGAGAACGAAACTTGAACATCCACGTTTTATTGGTGTACTGCTCATTACGTGAAATGATCATGAAGGTCGGAAAAAAAAATATGTTGAGATTTCAGGAGACTGTAGTATTTTGGCAGCCTAACAACGCCTTTCATTGAATGTGTCTTTCATCAGTCTCTGCTTAGGTCTACATCCAGAGGAAACAAAAAATAAAAATAGAATGTAGAACTACTTTACTGTTTCAAGTTTCAAGAAGCTAGCACAAACCGTGTTTGATTTAGAGTTCGAACTACATTTGTCAATATAGGAGAAAACAGAGTGAAACCTAAAAATTCAAACTGTTACTCCAAAAGAATGCTTCAATCTAGGAGAACTAAACTTTGGCATCCAAGTGGGATTGGTGTACTGATCATTACTTGAAATTATCATGAAGATTGGATGAAAAAATATATGCTGAGATTTCAGGAGACTCCTGTGTGTTGGAAGTTTGGCAACCCCTTTCAGTATAAGTGTTATTCGCCAGTCACAGCTTTAGGATACAAGAGGAAACAAACCTTAGAGATAGAACGTAGAACTACTTTATTGTGTCAAGTTTCAAGAAGCTAGCACAAACCGTGTTTGATTTAGAGTTCTAACTGCATCTGTCAATATAGGAGAAAACAGAGTGAAACCTATAATTTCTAACTGTTCCTGCAAACGAATGCTACAACCTAGAAGAACAGAACTTGGGCATCCACGTTTGATTGGTGTACTGATCAATACTTGAAAGAATCATGAAGATTGGATGAAAAAATATATGTTGAGATTTCAGGAGACGGTAGTTTTTTGGAAGCTTAACAACGCCTTTCATTGAAAGTGTTATTCGCCAGTTTCTGCTTAAGGCTACATCAAGAGGAAACAAACCTTAGAGATAGAATGTAGAAGTACTTTTTTGTGTCAAGTTTCAAGAAGCTAGCACAAACCATGTTTGATTTAGAGTTCGAACTGCATCTGTCAATATAGGAGAAAACAGAGTGAAAACTAAAAATTCAAACTGTTACTGCAAACGAATGCTTCAACCTAGGAGAAAGGAACTTGAACATCCACGTTTTATTGGTGTACTGCTCATTACTTGAAATTATCATGAAGGTCGGAAAAATAAATATGTTGTGATTTCAGGAGCCTGTAGTATGTTGGCAGCCTAACAACGCCTTTCATTGAATGTGTCTTTCGTCAGTCTCTGCTTAGGTCTACATCCAGAGGAAACAAAAAATAAAAATAGAATGTAGAACTACTTTTCTGTTTCAAGTTTCAAGAAAATAGCACAAACCCTGTTTGATTTAGAGTTCGAACTACATTTGTCAATATAGGAGAAAACAGAGTGAAACCTAAAAATTCAAACTGTTACTCCAAAAGAATGCTTCAATCTAGGAGAACTAAACTTTGGCATCCAAGTGGGATTGGTGTACTGATCATTACTTGAAAGTATCATGAATTTTGGATGAAAAAATATATGTTGAGATTTCAGGAGACTCTAGTGTGTTGGAAGTTTGGCAACCCCTTTCAGTATAAGTGTTATTCGCCAGTTCCAGCTTTAGGATACAAGAGGAAACAAACCTTAGAGATAGAACGTAGAACTACTTTATTGTGTCAAGTTTCAAGAAGCTAGCACAAACCGTGTTTGATTTAGAGTTCTAACTGGATCTGTCAATATAGGGAAAACAGAGTGAAACCTATAATTTCTAACTGTTTCTGCAAACGAATGCTACAACCTAGAAGAACAAAACTTGGGCATCCACGTTTGATTGGTGTACTGATCAATACTTGAAAGAATCATGAAGATTGGATGAAAAAAATATATGTTGAGATTTCAGGAGACGGTAGTTTTTTGGAAGCTTAACAACGCCTTTCATTGAAAGTGTTATTCGCCAGTCTCTGCTTAAGGCTACATCAAGAGGAAACAAACTTTAGATAGAACGTAGAACTTCTTTATTGTGTCAAGTTTCAAGAAGCTAGCACAAACCATGTTTGATTTAGAGTTCGGACTGCATCTGTCAATATAGGAGAAAACAGAGTGAAAACTAAAAATTCAAACTGTTACTGCAAACGAATGCTTCAACCTAGGAGAACGAAACTTGAACATCCACGTTTTATTGGTGTACTGCTCATTACTTGAAATGATCATGAAGGTCGGAAAAAAAAATATGTTGAGATTTCAGGAGACTGTAGTATTTTGGCAGCCTAACAACGCCTTTCATTGAATGTGTCTTTCGTCAGTCTCTGCTTAGGTCTACATCCTGAGGAAACAAAAAATAAAAATAGAATGTAGAACTACTTTACTGTTTCAAGTTTCAAGAAGCTAGCACAAACCGTGTTTGATTTAGAGTTCGAACTACATTTGTCAATATAGGAGAAAACAGAGTGAAACCTAAAAATTCAAACTGTTACTCCAAAAGAATGCTTCAATCTAGGAGAACTAAACTTTGGCATCCAAGTGGGATTGGTGTACTGCTCATTACTCGAAAGTATCATGAAGATTGGATGAAAAAATATATGTTGAGCTTTCAGGAGACTCTAGTGTGTTGGAAGTTTGGCAACCCCTTTCAGAATAAGTGTTATTCGCCAGTCCCAGCTTTAGGATACAAGAGGAAACAAACCTTAGAGATAGAACGTAGAACTACTTTATTGTGTCAAGTTTCAAGAAGCTAGCACAAACCGTGTTTGATTTAGAGTTCTAACTGCATCTGTCAATATAGGAGAAAACAGAGTGAAACGTATAATTTCTAACTGTTCCTGCAAACGAATGCTACAACCTAGAAGAACAAAACTTGGGCATCCACGTTTGATTGGTGTACTGATCAATACTTGAAAGAATCATGAAGATTGGATGAAAAAATATATGTTGAGATTTCAGGAGACGGTAGTTTTTTGGAAGCTTAACAACGCCTTTCATTGAAAGTGTTATTTGCCAGTCTCTGCTTAAGGCTACATCAAGAGGAAACAAATCTTAGAGATAGAACGTAGAACTTCTTTATTGTGTCAAGTTTCAAGAAGCTAGCACAAACCATGTTTGATTTAGAGTTCGAACTGCATCTGTCAATATAGGAGAAAACAGAGTGAAAACTAAAAATTCAAACTGTTACTGCAAACGAATGCTTCAAGCTAGGAGAACGAAACTTTAATATCCACGTTTTATTGGTGTACTGCTCATTACTTGAAATGATCATGAAGGTCGGAAAAAAAATATGTTGAAATTTCAGGAGACTGTAGTATTTTGGCAGCCTAACAACGCCTTTCATTGAATGTGTCTTTCATCAGTCTCTGCTTAGGTCTACATCCAGAGGAAACAAAAAATAAAAATAGAATGTAGAACTACTTTACTGTTTCAAGTTTCAAGAAGCTAGCACAAACCGTGTTTGATTTAGAGTTCGAACTACATTTGTCAATATAGGAGAAAACAGAGTGAAACCTAAAAATTCAAACTGTTACTCCAAAAGAATGCTTCAATCTAGGAGAACTAAACTTTGGCATCCAAGTGGGATTGGTGTACTGATCATTACTTGAAAGTATCATGAAGATTGGATGAAAAAATATATGTTGAGATTTCAGGAGACTCTAGTGTGTTGGAAGTTTGGCAACCCTTTTCAGTATAAGTGTTATTCGCCAGTCCCAGCTTTAGGATACAAGAGGAAACAAACCTTAGAGATAGAACATAGAACTACATTATTGTGTCAAGTTTCAAGAAGCTAGCACAAACCGTGTTTGATTTAGAGTTCTAACTGCATCTGTCAATATAGGAGAAAACAGAGTGAAACCTATAATTTCTAACTGTTCCTGCAAACGAATGCTACAACCTAGAAGAACAGAACTTGGGCATCCACGTTTGATTGGTGTACTGATCAATACTTGAAAGAATCATGAAGATTGGATGAAAAAATATATGTTGAGATTTCAGGATACGGTAGTTTTTTGGAAGCTTAACAACGCCTTTCATTGAAAGTGTTATTCGCCAGTCTCTGCTTAAGGCTACATCAAGAGGAAACAAAACTTAGAGATAGAATGTAGAACTACTTTATTGTGTCAAGTTTCAAGAAGCTATCACAAACCATGTTTGATTTAGAGTTCGAACTGCATCTGTCAATATAAAAGAAAACAGAGTGAAAACTAAAAATTCAAACTGTTACTGCAAACGAATGCTTCAACCTAGGAGAACGGAACTTGAACATCCACGTTTTATTGGTGTACTGCTCATTACTTGAAATTATCATGAAGGTCGGAAAAATAAATATGTTGAGATTTCAGGAGCCTGTAGTATTTTGGCAGCCTAACAACGCCTTTCATTGAATGTGTCTTTCGTCAGTCTCTGCTTAGGTCTACATCCAGAGGAAAGAAAAAATAAAAATAGAATGTAGAACTACTTTACTGTTTCAAGTTTCAAGAAAATAGCACAAACCCTGTTTGATTTAGAGTTCGAACTACATTTGTCAATATAGGAGAAAACAGAGTGAAACCTAAAAATTCAAACTGTTACTCCAAAAGAATGCTTCAATCTAGGAGAACTAAACTTTGGCATCCAAGTGGGATTGGTGTACTGAACATTACTTGAAAGTATCATGAATTTTGGATGAAAAAATATATGTTGAGATTTCAGGAGACTCTAGTGTGTTGGAAGTTTGGCAACCCCTTTCAGTATAAGTGTTATTCGCCAGTTCCAGCTTTAGGATACAAGAGGAAAAAAACCTTAGAGATAGAACGTAGAACTACTTTATTGTGTCAAGTTTCAAGAAGCTAGCACAAACCGTGTTTGATTTAGAGTTCTAACTGCATCTGTCAATATAGGAGAAAACAGAGTGAAACCTATAATTTCTAACTGTTCCTGCAAACGAATGCTACAACCTAGAAGAACAAAACTTGGGCATCCACGTTTGATTGGTGTACTGATCAATACTTGAAAGAATCATGAAGATTGGATGAAAAAAATATATGTTGAGATTTCAGGAGACGGTAGTTTTTTGGAAGCTTAACAACGCCTTTCATTGAAAGTGTTATTCGCCAGTCTCTGCTTAAGGCTACATCAAGAGGAAACAAACTTTAGATAGAACGTAGAACTACTTTATTGTGTCAAGTTTCAAGAAGCTAGCACAAACCATGTTTGATTTAGAGTTCGAACTGCTTCTGTCAATATAGGAGAAAACAGTATGAAAACTAAAAATTCAAACTCTTACTGCAAACGAATGCGTCAAGCTAGGAGAACGAAACTTGAATATCCACGTTTTATTGGTGTACTGCTCATTACTTGAAATGATCATGAAGGTCGGAAAAAAAATATGTTGAGATTTCAGGAGACTGTAGTATTTTGGCAGCCTAACAACGCCTTTCTTTGAATGTGTCTTTCATCAGTCTCAGCTTAGGTCTACATCCAGAGGAAACAAAAAATAAATATAGAATGTAGAACTACTTTACTGTTTCAAGTTTCAAGAAGCTAGCACAAACCGTGTTTGATTTAGAGTTCGAACTACATTTGTCAATATAGGAGAAAACAGAGTGAAACCTAAAAATTCAAACTGTTACTCCAAAAGAATGCTTCAATCTAAGAGAACTAAACTTTGGCATCCAAGTGGGATTGGTGTACTGATCATTACTTGAAAGTATCATGAAGATTGGATGAAAAAATATATGTTGAGATTTCAGGAGACTCTAGTGTGGTGGAAGTTTGGCAACCCCTTTCAGTATAAGTGTTATTCGCCAGTCCCAGCTTTAGGATACAAGAGGAAACAAACCTTAGTGATAGAACGTAGAACTACTTTATTGTGTCAAGTTTCAAGAAGCTAGCACAAACCGTGTTTGATTTAGAGTTCTAACTGCATCTGTCAATATAGGAGAAAACAGAGAGAAACCTATAATTTCTAACTGTTCCTGCAAACGAATGCTACAACATAGAAGAACAAAATTTGGGCATCCACGTTTGATTGGTGTACTGATCAATACTTGAAAGAATCATGAAGATTGGATGAAAAATAGATGTTGAGATTTCAGGAGACGGTAGTTTTTTGGAAGCTTAACAACGTCTTTCATTGAAAGTGTTATTCGCCAGTCTCTGCTTAAGGCTACATCAAGAGGAAACAAACCTTAGAGATAGAACGTAGAACTACTTTATTGTGTCAAGTTTCAAGAAGCTAGCACAAACCATGTTTGATTTAGAGTTCGAACTGCATCTGTCAATATAGGAGAAAACAGAGTGAAAACTAAAAATTCAAACTGTTACTGCAAACGAATGCTTCAAGCTGGGAGAACGAAACTTGAACATCCACGTTTTATTGGTGTACTGCTCATTACTTGAAATGATCATGAAGGTCGGAAAAAAAAATATGTTGAGATTTCAGGAGACTGTAGTATTTTTTCAGCCTAACAACGCCTTTCATTGAATGTGTCTTTCGTGAGTCTCTGCTTAGGTCTACATCCAGAGGAAACAAAAAATAAAAATAGAATGTAGAACTACTTTACTGTTTCACGTTTCAAGAAGCTAGCACAAACCGTGTTTGATTTAGAGTTCAAACTACATTTGTCAAATTAGGAGAAAACAGAGTGAGACCTAAAAATTCAAACTGTTACTCCAAAAGAATGCTTCAATCTAGGAGAAATAAACTTTGGCATCCAAGTGGGATTGGTGTACTGATCATTACTTGAAAGTATCATGAAGATTGGATGAAAAAATATATGTTGAGATTTCAGGAGACTCTAGTGTGTTGGAAGTTTGGCAACCCCTTTCAGTATAAGTGTTATTCGCCAGTCCCAGCTTTAGGATACAAGAGGAAACAAACTTTAGAGATAGAACGTAGAACTACTTTATTGTGTCAAGTTTCAAGAAGCTAGCACAAACCGTGTTTGATTTAGAGTTCTAACTGCATCTGTCAATATAGGAGAAAACATAGTGAAACCAATAATTTCTAACTGTTCCTGAAAACGAATGCTGCAACCTAGAAGAACAAAACTTGGGCATCCACGTTTGATTGGTGTACTGATCAATACTTGAAAGAATCATGAAGATTGGATGAAAAAATATATGTTGAGATTTCAGGAGACCGTAGTTTTTTGGAAGCTTAACAACGCCTTTCATTGAAAGTGTTATTCGCCAGTCTCTGCTTAAGGCTACATCAAGAGGAAACAAACCTTAGAGACATAACGTAGAACTACTTTATTGTGTCAAGTTTCAAGAAGCTAGCACAAACCATGTTTGATTTAGAGTTCGAACTGCATCTGTCAGTATAGGAGAAAACGGAGTGAAAACTAAAAATTCAAACTGTTACTGCAAACGAATGCTTCAACCTAGGAGAACGAAACTTGAACATCCACGTTTTATTGGTGTACTGCTGATTACATGAAATTATCATGAAGGTCGGAAAAAAAAATATGTTGAGATTTCAGGAGACTGTAGTATTTTGGCAGCCTAACAACGCCTTTCATTGAATGTGTCTTTCATCAGTCTCTGCTTAGGTCTACATCCAGAGGAAACAAAGAATAAATATAGAATGTAGAACTACTTTACTGTTTCAAGTTTCAAGAAGCTAGCACAAACGGTGTTTGATTTAGAGTTCGAACTACATTTGTCAATTTATGGAGAAAACAGAGTGAAACCTAAAAATTCAAACTGGTACTCCAAAAGAATGCTTCAATCTAGGAGAACTAAACTTTGGCATCCAATTGGGATTGTTGTACTGATCATTACTTGAAAGTATCATGAAGATTGGATAAAAAAATATATGTTGAGATTTCAGGAGACTCTAGTGTGTTGGAAGTTTGGCAACCCCTTTCAGTATAAGTGTTATTCGCCAGTCCCAGCTTTAGGATACAAGAGGAAACAAACCTTAGAGATAGAACGTAGAACTACTTTATTGTGTCAAGTTTCAAGAAGCTAGCACAAACCGTGTTTGATTTAGAGTTCTAACTGCATCTGTCAATATAGGAGAATACAGAGTGAAACCTATAATTTCTAACTGTTCCTGCAAACGAGTGCTACAACCTAGAAGAACAGAACTTGGGCATCCACGTTTGATTGTTGTACTGATCAATACTTGAAAGAATCATGAAGATTGGATGAAAAAAGTATATGTTGAGATTTCAGGAGACGGTAGTTTTTTGGAAGCTTAACAACGCCTTTCATTGAAAGTGTTATTCGCCAGTCTCTGCTTAAGGCTACATCAAGAGGAAACAAACCTTAGAGATAGAACGTAGAACTACTTTATTGTGTCAAGTTTCATGAAGCTAGCACAAACCATGTTTGATTTAGAGTTCGAACTGCATCTGTCAATATAGGAGAAAACAGAGTGAAAACTAAAAATTCAAACTGTTACTGCAAACGAATGCTTCAAGCTAGGAGAACGAAACTTGAACATCCACGTTTTATTGGTGTACTGCTCATTACTTGAAATGATCATGAAGGTCGGAAAAAAAAATATGTTGAGATTTCAGGAGACTGTAGTATTTTGGCAGCCTAACAACGCCTTTCATTGAATGTGTCTTTCGTCAGTCTCTGCTTAGGTCTACATCCAGAGGAAAAAAAAATAAAAATAGAATGTAGAACTACTTTACTGTTTCAAGTTTCAAGAAGCTAGCACAAACCGTGTTTGATTTAGAGTTCAAACTACATTTGTCAAATTAGGAGAAAACAGAGTGAGACCTAAAAATTCAAACTGTTACTCCAAAAGAATGCTTCAATCTAGGAGAACTAAACTTTGGCATCCAAGTGGGATTGGTGTACTGATCATTACTTGAAAGTATCATGAAGATTGGATGAAAAAATATATGTTGAGATTTCAGGAGACTCTAGTGTGTTGGAAGTTTGGCAACCCCTTTCAGTATAAGTGTTATTCGCAAGTCCCAGCTTTCGGATACAAGAGGAAACAAACTTTAGAGATAGAACGTAGAACTACTTTATTGTGTCAAGTTTCAAGAAGCTAGCACAAACCGTGTTTGTTTTAGAGTTCTAACTGCATCTGTCAATATAGGAGAAAACAGAGTGAAACCTATAATTTCTAACTGTTCCTGCAAACGAATGCTACAACCTAGAAGAACAGAACTTGGGCATCCACGTTTGATTGGTGTACTGATCAATACTTGAAAGAATCATGAAGATTGGATGAAAAAATATATGTTGAGATTTCAGGAGACGGTAGTTTTTTGGAAGCTTAACAACGCCTTTCATTGAAAGTGTTATTCGCCAGTCTCTGCTTAAGGCTACATCAAGAGGAAACAAACCTTAGAGATAGAACGTAGAACTACTTTATTGTGTCAAGTTTCATGAAGCTAGCACAAACCATGTTTGATTTAGAGTTCGAACTGCATCTGTCAATATAGGAGAAAACAGAGTGAAAACTAAAAATTCAAACTGTTACTGCAAACGAATGCTTCAAGCTAGGAGAACGAAACTTGAACATCCACGTTTTATTGGTGTACTGCTCATTACTTGAAATGATCATGAAGGTCGGAAAAAAAAATATGTTGAGATTTCAGGAGACTGTAGTATTTTGGCAGCCTAACAACGCCTTTCATTGAATGTGTCTTTCGTCAGTCTCTGCTTAGGTCTACATCCAGAGGAAACAAAAAATAAAAATAGAATGTAGAACTACTTTACTGTTTCAAGTTTCAAGAAGCTAGCACAAACCGTGTTTCATTTAGAGTTCGAACTACATTTCTCAATATAGGAGAAAACAGAGTGAAACCTAAAAATTCAAACTGTTACTCCAAAAGAATGCTTCAATCTAGGAGAACTAAACTTTGGCATCCAAGTGGGATTGGTGTACTGATCATTACTTGAAAGTATCATGAAGATTGGATGAAAAAATATATGTTGAGATTTCAGGAGACTCTAGTGTGTTGGAAGTTTGGCAACCCCTTTCAGTATAAGTGTTATTCGCCAGTCCCAGCTTTAGGATACAAGAGGAAACAAACCTTAGAGATAGAACGTAAACTACTTTCTTGTGTCAAGTTTCAAGAAGCTAGCACAAACCGTGTTTGATTTAGAGTTCTAACTGCATCTGTCAATATAGGAGAAAACAGAGTGAAACCTATAATTTCTAACTGTTCCTGCAAACGAATGCTACAACCTAGAAGAACAAAACTCTGGCATCCACGTTTGATTGGTGTACTGATCAATACTTGAAAGAATCATGAAGATTGGATGAAAAGATATATGTTGAGATTTCAGGAGACGGTAGTTTTTTGAAAGCTTAACAATGCCTTTCATTGAAAGTGTTATTCGCCAGTCTCTGCTTAAGGCTACATCAAGAGGAAACAAACCTTAGAAATAGACCGTAGAACTACTTTATTGTGTCAAGTTTCCAGAAGTTAGCACAAACCATGTTTGATTTAGAGTTCGAACTGCATCTGTCAATATAGGAGAAAACAGAGTGAAAACTAAAAATTCAAACTGTTACTGCAAACGAATGCTTCAACCTAGGAGAACGAAACTTGAACATCCACGTTTTATTGGTGTACTGCTCATTACTTGAAATGATCATGAAGGTCGGAAAAAAAAATTATGTTGAGATTTCAGGAGACTGTAGTATTTTTTCAGCCTAACAACGCCTTTCATTGGATGTGTCTTTCGTAAGTCTCTGCTTAGGTCTACATCCAGAGGAAACAAAAAATAAAAATAGAATGTAGAACTACTTTACTGTTTCAAGTTTCAAGAAGCTAGCACAAACCGTGTTTGATTTAGAGTTCAAACTACATTTGTCAAATTAGGAGAAAACAGAGTGAGACCTAAAAATTCAAACTGTTACTCCAAAAGAATGCTTCAATCTAGGAGAACTAAACTTTGGCATCCAAGTGGGATTGGTGTACTGATCATTACTTGAAAGTATCATGAAGATTGGATGAAAAAATATATGTTGAGATTTCAGGAGACTCTAGTGTGTTGGAAGTTTGGCAACCCCTTTCAGTATAAGTGTTATTCGCCAGTCCCAGCTTTAGGATACAAGAGGAAACAAACCTTAGAGATAGAACTTAGAACTACTTTATTGTGTCAAGTTTCAAGAAGCTAGCACAAACCGTGTTTGTTTTAGAGTTCTAACTGCATCTGTCAATATAGGAGAAAACAGAGTGAAACCTATAATTTCTAACTGTTCCTGCAAACGAATGCTGCAACCTAGAAGAACAAAACTTGGGCATCCACGTTTGATTGGTGTACTGATCAATACTTGAAAGAATCATGAAGATTGGATGAAAAAATATATGTTGAGATTTCAGGAGACAGTAGTTTTTTGGAAGCTTAAAAACGCCTTTCATTGAAAGTGTTATTCGCCAGTCTCTGCTTAAGGCTACATCAAGAGGAAACAAACCTTAGAGATAGAACGTAGAACTACATTATTGTGTCAAGTTTCATGAAGCTAGCACAAACCATGTTTGATTTAGAGTTCGAACTGCATCTGTCAATATAGGAGAAAACAGAGTGAAAACTAAAAATTCAAACTGTTACTGCAAACGAATGCTTCAAGCTAGGAGAACGAAACTTGAACATCCACGTTCTATTGGTGTACTGCTCATTACTTGAAATGATCATGAAGGTCGGAAAAAAAAATATGTTGAGATTTCAGGAGACTGTAGTATTTTGGCAGCCTAACAACGCCTTTCATTGAATGTGTCTTTCGTCAGTCTCTGCTTAGGTCTACATCCAGAGGAAACAAAAAATAAAAATAGAATGTAGAACTACTTTACTGTTTCAAGTTTCAAGAAGCTAGCACAAACCGTGTTTGATTTAGAGTTCGAACTACATTTCTCAATATAGTAGAAAACAGAGTGAAACCTAAAAATTCAAACTGTTACTCCAAAAGAATGCTTCAATCTAGGAGAACTAAACTTTGGCATCCAAGTGGGATTGGTGTACTGATCATTACTTGAAAGTATCATGAAGATTGGATGAAAAAATATATGTTGAGATTTCAGGAGACTCTAGTGTGTTGGAAGTTTGGCAACCCCTTTCAGTATAAGTGTTATTCGCCAGTCCCAGCTTTAGGATACAAGAGGAAACAAACCTTAGAGATAGAACGTAAACTACTTTCTTGTGTCAAGTTTCAAGAAGCTAGCACAAACCGTGTTTGATTTAGAGTTCTAACTGCATCTGTCAATATAGGAGAAAACAGAGTGAAACCTATAATTTCTAACTGTTCCTGCAAACGAATGCTACAACCTAGAAGAACAAAACTCTGGCATCCACGTTTGATTGGTGTACTGATCAATACTTGAAAGAATCATGAAGATTGGATGAAAAGATATATGTTGAGATTTCAGGAGACGGTAGTTTTTTGAAAGCTTAACAATGCCTTTCATTGAAAGTGTTATTCGCCAGTCTCTGCTTAAGGCTACATCAAGAGGAAACAAACCTTAGAAATAGACCGTAGAACTACTTTATTGTGTCAAGTTTCAAGAAGTTAGCACAAACCATGTTTGATTTAGAGTTCGAACTGCATCTGTCAATATAGGAGAAAACAGAGTGAAAACTAAAAATTCAAACTGTTACTGCAAACGAATGCTTCAACCTAGGAGAACGAAACTTGAACATCCACGTTTTATTGGTGTACTGCTCATTACTTGAAATGATCATGAAGGTCGGAAAAAAAAATTATGTTGAGATTTCAGGAGACTGTAGTATTTTTTCAGCCTAACAACGCCTTTCATTGAATGTGTCTTTCGTAAGTCTCTGCTTAGGTCTACATCCAGAGGAAACAAAAAATAAAAATAGAATGTAGAACTACTTTACTGTTTCAAGTTTCAAGAAGCTAGCACAAACCGTGTTTGATTTAGAGTTCAAACTACATTTGTCAAATTAGGAGAAAACAGAGTGAGACCTAAAAATTCAAACTGTTACTCCAAAAGAATACTTCAATCTAGGAGAACTAAACTTTGGCATCCAAGTGGGATTGGTGTACTGATCATTACTTGAAAGTATCATGAAGATTGGATGAAAAAATATATGTTGAGATTTCAGGAGACTCTAGTGTGTTGGAAGTTTGGCAACCCCTTTCAGTATAAGTGTTATTCGCCAGTCCAAGCTTTAGGATACAAGAGGAAACAAACCTTAGAGATAGAACGTAGAACTACTTTATTGTGTCAAGTTTCAAGAAGCTAGCACAAACCGTGTTTGTTTTAGAGTTCTAACTGCATCTGTCAATATAGGAGAAAACAGAGTGAAACCTATAATTTCTAACTGTTCCTGCAAACGAATGCTGCAACCTAGAAGAACAAAACTTGGGCATCCACGTTTGATTGGTGTACTGATCAATACTTGAAAGAATCATGAAGATTGGATGAAAAAATATATGTTGAGATTTCAGGAGACAGTAGTTTTTTGGAAGCTTAAAAACGCCTTTCATTGAAAGTGTTATTCGCCAGTCTCTGCTTAAGGCTACATCAAGAGGAAACAAACCTTAGAGATAGAACGTAGAACTACATTATTGTGTCAAGTTTCATGAAGCTAGCACAAACCATGTTTGATTTAGGGGTTCGAACTGCATCTGTCAATATAGGAGAAAACAGAGTGAAAACTAAAAATTCAAACTGTTACTGCAAACGAATGCTTCAAGCTAGGAAACGAAACTTGAACATCCACGTTCTATTGGTGTACTGCTCATTACTTGAAATGATCATGAAGGTCGGAAAAAAAAAATATGTTGAGATTTTCAGGAGACTGTAGTATTTTGGCAGCCTAACAACGCCTTTCATTGAATGTGTCTTTCGTCAGTCTCTGCTTAGGTCTACATCCAGAGGAAACAAAAAATAAAAATAGAATGTAGAACTACTTTACTGTTTCAAGTTTCAAGAAGCTAGCACAAACCGTGTTTGATTTAGAGTTCGAACTACATTTGTCAATATAGGAGAAAACAGAGTGAAACCTAAAAATTCAAACTGTTACTCCAAAAGAATGCTTCAATCTAGGAGAACTAAACTTTGGCATCCAAGTGGGATTGGTGTACTGATCATTACTTGAAAGTATCATGAAGATTGGATGAAAAAATATATGTTGAGATTTCAGGAGACTCTAGTGTGTTGGAAGTTTGGCAACCCCTTTCAGTATAAGTGTTATTCGCCAGTCCCAGCTTTAGGATACAAGAGGAAACAAACCTTAGAGATAGAACGTAAACTACGTTCTTGTTTCAAGTTTCAAGAAGCTAGCACAAACCGTGTTTGATTTAGAGTTCTAACTGCATCTGTCAATATAGGAGAAAACAGAGTGAAACCTATAATTTCTAACTGTTCCTGCAAACGAATGCTGCAACCTAGAAGAACAAAACTTGGGCATCCACGTTTGATTGGTGTACTGATCAATACTTGAAAGAATCATGAAGATTGGATGAAAAAATATATGTTGAGATTTCAGGAGACAGTAGTTTTTTGGAAGCTTAAAAACGCCTTTCATTGAAAGTGTTATTCGCCAGTCTCTGCTTAAGGCTACATCAAGAGGAAACAAACCTTAGAGATAGAACGTAGAACTACATTATTGTGTCAAGTTTCATGAAGCTAGCACAAACCATGTTTGATTTAGAGTTCGAACTGCATCTGTCAATATAGGAGAAAACAGAGTGAAAACTAAAAATTCAAACTGTTACTGCAAACGAATGCTTCAAGCTAGGAGAACGAAACTTGAACATCCACGTTCTATTGGTGTACTGCTCATTACTTGAAATGATCATGAAGGTCGGAAAAAAAAATATGTTGAGATTTCAGGAGACTGTAGTATTTTGGCAGCCTAACAACGCCTTTCAATGAATGTGTCTTTCGTCAGTCTCTCCTTAGGTCTACATCCAGAGGAAACAAAAAATAAAAATAGAATGTAGAACTACTTTACTGTTTCAAGTTTCAAGAAGCTAGCACAAACCGTGTTTGATTTAGAGTTCGAACTACATTTGTCAATATAGGAGAAAACAGAGTGAAACCTAAAAATTCAAACTGTTACTCCAAAAGAATGCTTCAATCTAGGAGAACTAAACTTTGGCATCCAAGTGGGATTGGTGTACTGATCATTACTTGAAAGTATCATGAAGATTGGATGAAAAAATATATGTTGAGATTTCAGGAGACTCTAGTGTGTTGGAAGTTTGGCAACCCCTTTCAGTATAAGTGTTATTCGCCAGTCCCAGCTTTAGGATACAAGAGGAAACAAACCTTAGAGATAGAACGTAAACTACGTTCTTGTGTCAAGTTTCAAGAAGCTAGCACAAACCGTGTTTGATTTAGAGTTCTAACTGCATCTGTCAATATAGGAGAAAACAGAGTGAAACCTATAATTTCTAACTGTTCCTGCAAACGAATGCTACAACCTAGAAGAACAAAACTTGGGCATCCACGTTTGATTGGTGTACTGATCAATACTTGAAAGAATCATGAAGATTGGATGAAAAGATATATGTTGAGATTTCAGGAGACGGTAGTTTTTTGAAAGCTTAACAATGCCTTTCATTGAAAGTGTTATTCGCCAGTCTCTGCTTAAGGCTACATCAAGAGGAAACAAACCTTAGAAATAGAACGTAGAACTACTTTATTGTGTCAAGTTTCAAGAAGCTAGCACAAACCATGTTTGATTTAGAGTTCGAACTGCATCTGTCAATATAGGAGAAAACCAGAGTGAAAACTAAAAATTCAAACTGTTACTGCAAACGAATGCTTCAACGTAGGAGAACGAAACTTGAACATCCACGTTTTATTGGTGTACTGCTCATTACTTGAAATGATCATGAAGGTCGGAAAAAAAAAATATGTTGAGATTTCAGGAGACTGTAGTATTTTTTCAGCCTAACAACGCCTTTCATTGAATGTGTCTTTCGTGAGTCTCTGCTTAGGTCTACATCCAGAGGAAACAAAAAATAAAAATAGAATGTAGAACTACTTTACTGTTTCAAGTTTCAAGAAGCTAGCACAAACCGTGTTTGATTTAGAGTTCAAACTACATTTGTCAAATTAGGAGAAAACAGAGTGAGACCTAAAAATTCAAACTGTTACTCCAAAAGAATGCTTCAATCTAGGAGAACTAAACTTTGGCATCCAAGTGGGATTGGTGTACTGATCATTACTTGAAAGTATCATGAAGATTGGATGAAAAAATATATGTTGAGATTTCAGGAGACTCTAGTGTGTTGGAAGTTTGGCAACCCCTTTCAGTATAAGTGTTATTCGCCAGTCCCAGCTTTAGGATACAAGAGGAAACAAACTTTAGAGACAGAACGTAGAACTACTTTATTGTGTCAAGTTTCAAGAAGCTAGCACAAACCGTGTTTGTTTTAGAGTTCTAACTGCATCTGTCAATATAGGAGAAAACAGAGTGAAACCTATAATTTCTAACTGTTCCTGCAAACGAATGCTGCAACCTAGAAGAACAAAACTTGGGCATCCACGTTTGATTGGTGTACTGATCAATACTTGAAAGAATCATGAAGATTGGATGAAAAAATATATGTTGAGATTTCAGGAGACAGTAGTTTTTTGGAAGCTTAAAAACGCCTTTCATTGAAAGTGTTATTTGCCAGTCTCTGCTTAAGGCTACATCAAGAGGAAACAAACCTTAGAGATAGAACGTAGAACTACATTATTGTGTCAAGTTTCATGAAGCTAGCACAAACCATGTTTGATTTAGAGTTCGAACTGCATCTGTCAATATAGGAGAAAACAGAGTGAAAACTAAAAATTCAAACTGTTACTGCAAACGAATGCTTCAAGCTAGGAGAACGAAACTTGAACATCCACGTTCTATTGGTGTACTGCTCATTACTTGAAATGATCATGAAGGTAGGAAAAAAAAATATGTTGAGATTTCAGGAGACTGTAGTATTTTGGCAGCCTAACAACGCTTTCATTGAATGTGTCTTTCGTCCGTCTCTGCTTAGGTCTACATCCAGAGGAAAGAAAGAATAAATATAGAATGTAGAACTACTTTACTGTTTCAAGGTTCAAGAAGCTAGCACAAACCGTGTTTGATTTAGAGTTCGAACTACATTTGTCAATATAGGAGAAAACAGAGTGAAACCTAAAAATTCAAACTGGTACTCCAAAGAATGCTTCAATCTAGGAGAACTAAACTTTGGCATCCAAGTGGGATTGGTGTACTGATCATTACTTGAAAGTATCATGAAGATTGGATAAAAAAATATATGTTGAGATTTCAGGAGACTCTAGTGTGTTGGAAGTTTGGCAACCCCTTTCAGTATAAGTGTTATTCGCCAGTCCCAGCTTTAGGATACAAGAGGAAACAAACCTTAGAGATAGAACGTAGAACTACTTTATTGTGTCAAGTTTCAAGAAGCTAGCACAAACCGTGTTTGATTTAGAGTTCTAACTGCATCTGTCAATATAGGAGAAAACAGAGTGAAACCTATAATTTCTAACTCTTCCTGGAAACGAATGCTACAACCTAGAAGAACAGAACTTGGGCATCCACGTTTGATTGGTGTACTGATCAATACTTGAAAGAATCATGAAGATTGGATGAAAAAATATATGTTGAGATTTCAGGAGACGGTAGTTTTTTGGAAGCTTAACAACGCCTTTCATTGAAAGTGTTATTCGCCAGTCTCTGCTTAAGGCTACATCAAGAGGAAACAAACCTTAGAGAAAGAATGTAGAAGTACTTTTTTGTGTCAAGTTTCAAGAAGCTAGCACAAACCATGTTTGATTTAGAGTTCGAACTGCATCTGTCAATATAGGAGAAAACAGAGTGAAAACTAAAAATTCAAACTGTTACTGCAAACGAATGCTTCAACCTAGGAGAACGGAACTTGAACATCCATGTTTTATTGGTGTACTGCTCATTACTTGAAATTATCATGAAGGTCGGAAAAATGAATATGTTGAGATTTCAGGAGCCTGTAGTATTTTGGTAGCCTAACAACGCCTTTCATTGAATGTGTCTTTCGTCAGTCTCTGCTTAGGTCTACATCCAGAGGAAACAAAAAATAAAAATAGAATGTAGAACTACTTTTCTGTTTCAAGTTTCAAGAAAATAGCACAAACCCTGTTTGATTTAGAGTTCGAACTACATTTGTCAATATAGAAGAAAACAGAGTGAAACCTAAAAATTCAAACTGTTACTCCAAAAGAATGCTTCAATCTAGGAGAACTAAACTTTGGCATCCAAGTGGGATTGGTGTACTGATCATTACTTGAAAGTATCATGAAGTTTGGATGAAAAAATATATGTTGAGATTTCAGGAGACTCTAGTGTGTTGGAAGTTTGGCAACCCCTTTCAGTATAAGTGTTATTCGCCAGTTCCAGCTTTAGGATACAAGAGGAAACAAACCTTAGAGATAGAACGTAGAACTACTTTATTGTGTCAAGTTTCAAGAAGCTAGCACAAACCGTGTTTGATTTAGAGTTCTAACTGGATCTGTCAATATAGGAGAAAACAGAGTGAAACCTATAATTTCTAACTGTTCCTGCAAACGAATGCTACAACCTAGAAGAACAAAACTTGGGCATCCACGTTTGATTGGTGTACTGATCAATACTTGAAAGAATCATGAAGATTGGATGAAAAAAATATATGTTGAGATTTCAGGAGACGGTAGTTTTTTGGAAGCTTAACAACGCCTTTCATTGAAAGTGTTATTCGCCAGTCTCTGCTTAAGGCTACATCAGAGGAAACAAACTTTAGATAGAACGTAGAACTTCTTTATTGTGTCAAGTTTCAAGAAGCTAGCACAAACCATGTTTGATTTAGAGTTCGAACTGCATCTGTCAATATAGGAGAAAACAGAGTGAAAACTAAAAATTCAAACTGTTACTGCAAACGAATGCTTCAACCTAGGAGAACGAAACTTGAACATCCACGTTTTATTGGTGTACTGCTCATTACGTGAAATGATCATGAAGGTCGGAAAAAAAAATATGTTGAGATTTCAGGAGACTGTAGTATTTTGGCAGCCTAACAACGCCTTTCATTGAATGTGTCTTTCGTCAGTCTCTGCTTAGGTCTACATCCTGAGGAAACAAAAAATATAAATAGAATGTAGAACTACTTTACTGTTTCAAGTTTCAAGAAGCTAGCACAAACCGTGTTTGATTTAGAGTTCGAACTACATTTGTCAATATAGGAGAAAACAGAGTGAAACCTAAAAATTCAAACTGTTACTCCAAAAGAATGCTTCAATCTAGGAGAACTAAACTTTGGCATCCAAGTGGGATTGGTGTACTGATCATTACTTGAAAGTATCATGAAGATTGGATGAAAAAATATATGTTGAGATTTCAGGAGACTCTAGTGTGTTGGAAGTTTGGCAACCCCTTTCAGAATAAGTGTTATTCGCCAGTCCCAGCTTTAGGATACAAGAGGAAACAAACCATAGAGATAGAACGTAGAACTACTTTATTGTGTCAAGTTTCAAGAAGCTAGCACAAACCGTGTTTGATTTAGAGTTCTAACTGCATCTGTCAATATAGGAGAAAACAGAGTGAAACCTATAATTTCTAACTGTTCCTGCAAACGAATGCTACAACCTAGAAGAACAAAACTTGGGCATCCACGTTTGATTGGTGTACTGATCAATACTTGAAAGAATCATGAAGATTGGATGAAAAAATATATGTTGAGATTTCAGGAGACGGTAGTTTTTTGGAAGCTTAACAACGCCTTTCATTGAAAGTGTTATTCGCCAGTCTCTGCTTAAGGCTACATCAAGAGGAAACAAACCTTAGAGATAGAACGTAGAACTACTTTATTGTGTCAAGTTTCAAGAAGCTAGCACAAAACATGTTTGATTTAGAGTTAGAACTGCATCTGTCAATATAGGAGAAAACAGAGTGAAAACTAAAAATTCAAACTGTTACTGCAAACGAATGCTTCAAGCTAGGAGAACGAAACTTGAATATCCACGTTTTATTGGTGTACTGCTCATTACTTGAAATGATCATGAAGGTCGGAAAAAAAATATGTTGAGATTTCAGGAGACTGTAGTATTTTGGCAGCCTAACAACGCCTTTCATTGAATGTGTCTTTCATCAGTCTCTGCTTAGGTCTACATCCAGAGGAAACAAAAAATAAAAATAGAATGTAGAACTACTTTACTGTTTCAAGTTTCAAGAAGCTAGCACAAACCGTGTTTGATTTAGAGTTCGAACTACATTTGTCAATATAGGAGAAAACAGAGTGAAACCTAAAAATTCAAACTGTTACTCCAAAAGAATGCTTCAATCTAGGAGATCTAAACTTTGGCATCCAAGTGGGATTGGTGTACTGATCATTACTTGAAATTATCATGAAGATTGGATGAAAAAATATATGCTGAGATTTCAGGAGACTCCTGTGTGTTGGAAGTTTGGCAACCCCTTTCAGTATAAGTGTTATTCGCCAGTCCCAGCTTTAGGATACAAGAGGAAACAAACCTTAGATATAGAACGTAGAACTACTTTATTGTGTCAAGTTTCAAGAAGCTAGCACAAACCGTGTTTGATTTAGAGTTCTAACTGCATCTGTCAATATAGGAGAAAACAGAGTGAAACCTATAATTTCTAACTGTTCCTGCAAACGAATGCTACAACCTAGAAGAACAAAACTTGGGCATCCACGTTTGATTGGTGTACTGATCAATATCTGAAAGAATCATGAAGATTGGATGAAAAGATATATGTTGAGATTTCAGGAGACGGAAGTTTTTTGGAAGCTTAACAACGCCTTTCATTGAAAGTGTTATTCGCCAGTCTCTGCTTAAGGCTACATCAAGAGGAAACAAACCTTAGAGATAGAACGTAGAACTACTTTATTGTGTCAAGTTTCAAGAAGCTAGCACAAACCATGTTTGATTTAGAGTTCGAACTGCATCTGTCAATATAGGAGAAAACAGAGTGATAACTAAAAATTCAAACTGTTACTGCAAACGAATGCTTCAAGCTAGGAGAACGAAACTTGAACATCCACGTTTTATTGGTGTACTGCTCATTACTTGAAATGATCATGAAGGTCGGAACAAAAAATATGTTGAGATTTCAGGAGACTGTAGTATTTTGGCAGCCTAACAACGCCTTTCATTCAATGTGTCTTTCGTCAGTCTCTTCTTAGGTCTACATCCAGAGGAAACAAAAAATAAAAATAGAATGTAGAACTACTTTACTGTTTCAAGTTTCAAGAAGCTAGCACAAACCGTGTTTGATTTAGAGTTCGAACTACATTTGTCAATATAGGAGAAAACAGAGTGAAACCTAAAAATTCAAACTGTTACTCCAAAAGAATGCTTCAATCTAGGAGAACTAAACTTTGGCATCCAAGTGGGATTGGTGTACTGCTCATTACTTGAAAGTATCATGAAGATTGGATGAAAAAATATATGTTGAGATTTCAGGAGACTCTAGTGTGTTGGAAGTTTGGCAACCCCTTTCAGAATAAGTGTTATTCGCCAGTCCCAGCTTTAGGATACAAGAGGAAACAAACCTTAGAGATAGAACGTAGAACTATTTTATTGTGTCAAGTTTCAAGAAGCTAGCACAAACCGTGTTTGATTTAGAGTTCTAACTGCATCTGTCAATATAGGAGAAAACAGAGTGAAACCTATAATTTCTAATTGTTCCTGCAAACGAATGCTACAACCTAGAAGAACAAAACTTGGGCATCCACGTTTGATTGGTGTACTGATCAATACTTGAAAGAATCATGAAGATTGGATGAAAAAATATATGTTGAGATTTGAGGAGACGGTAGTTTTTTGGAAGCTTAACAACGCCTTTCATTGAAAGTGTTATTCGCCAGTCTCTGCTTAAGGCTACATCAAGAGGAAACAAATCTTAGAGATAGAACGTAGAATTACTTTATTGTGTCAAGTTACAAGAAGCTAGCACAAACCATGTTTGATTTAGAGTTCGAACTGCATCTGTCAATATAGGAGAAAACAGAGTGAAAACTAAAAATTCAAACTGTTACTGCAAACGAATGCTTCAAGCTAGGAGAACGAAACTTGAATATCCACGTTTTATTGGTGTACTGCTCATTACTTGAAATGATCATGAAGGTCGGAAAAAAAATATGTTGAAATTTCAGGAGACTGTAGTATTTTGGCAGCCTAACAACGCCTTTCATTGAATGTGTCTTTCATCAGTCTCTGCTTAGGTCTACATCCAGAGGAAACAAAAAATAAAAATAGAATGTAGAACTACTTTACTGTTTCAAGTTTCAAGAAGCTAGCACAAACCGTGTTTGATTTAGAGTTCGAACTACATTTGTCAATATAGGAGAAAACAGAGTGAAACCTAAAAATTCAAACTGTTACTCCAAAAGAATGCTTCAATCTAGGAGAACTAAACTTTGGCATCCAAGTGGGATTGGTGTACTGATCATTACTTGAAAGTATCATGAAGATTGGATGAAAAAATATATGTTGAGATTTCAGGAGACACTAGTGTGTTGGAAGTTTGGCAACCCCTTTCAGTATAAGTGTTATTCGCCAGTCCCAGCTTTAGGATACAAGAGGAAACAAACCTTAGAGATAGAACGTAGAACTACTTTATTGTGTCAAGTTTCAAGAAGCTAGCACAAACCGTGTTTGATTTAGAGTTCTAACTGCATCTGTCAATATAGGAGAAAACAGAGTGAAACCTACAATTTCTAACTGTTCCTGCAAACGAATGCTACAACCTAGAAGAACAAAACTTGGGCATCCACGTTTGATTGGTGTACTGATCAATATCTGAAAGAATCATGAAGATTGGATGAAAAAATATATGTTGAGATTTCAGGAGACGGTAGTTTTTTGGAAGCTTAACAACGCCTTTCATTGAAAGTGTTATTCGCCAGTCTCTGCTTAAGGCTACATCAAGAGGAAACAAACCTTAGAGAAAGAATGTAGAAGTACTTTTTTGTGTCAAGTTTCAAGAAGCTAGCACAAACCATGTTTGATTTAGAGTTCGAACTGCATCTGTCAATATAGGAGAAAACAGAGTGAAAACTAAAAATTCAAACTGTTACTGCAAACGAATGCTTCAACGTAGGAGAACGAAACTTGAACATCCACGTTTTATTGGTGTACTGCTCATTACTTGAAATGATCATAAAGGTCGGAAAAAAAAAATATGTTGAGATTTCAGGAGACTGTAGTATTTTTTCAGCCTAACAACGCCTTTCATTGAATGTGTCTTTCGTGAGTCTCTGCTTAGGTCTACATCCAGAGGAAACAAAAAATAAAAATAGAATGTAGAACTACTTTACTGTTTCAAGTTTCAAGAAGCTAGCACAAACCGTGTTTGATTTAGAGTTCAAACTACATTTGTCAAATTAGGAGAAAACAGAGTGAGACCTAAAAATTCAAACTGTTACTCCAAAAGAATGCTTCAATCTAGGAGAACTAAACTTTGGCATCCAAGTGGGATTGGTGTACTGATCATTACTTGAAAGTATCATGAAGATTGGATGAAAAAATATATGTTGAGATTTCAGGAGACTCTAGTGTGTTGGAAGTTTGGCAACCCCTTTCAGTATAAGTGTTATTCGCCAGTCCCAGCTTTAGGATACAAGAGGAAACAAACTTTAGAGACAGAACGTAGAACTACTTTATTGTGTCAAGTTTCAAGAAGCTAGCACAAACCGTGTTTGTTTTAGAGTTCTAACTGCATCTGTCAATATAGGAGAAAACAGAGTGAAACCTATAATTTCTAACTGTTCCTGCAAACGAATGCTGCAACCTAGAAGAACAAAACTTGGGCATCCACGTTTGATTGGTGTACTGATCAATACTTGAAAGAATCATGAAGATTGGATGAAAAAATATATGTTGAGATTTCAGGAGACAGTAGTTTTTTGGAAGCTTAAAAACGCCTTTCATTGAAAGTGTTATTCGCCAGTCTCTGCTTAAGGCTACATCAAGAGGAAACAAACCTTAGAGATAGAACGTAGAACTACATTATTGTGTCAAGTTTCATGAAGCTAGCACAAACCATGTTTGATTTAGAGTTCGAACTGCATCTGTCAATATAGGAGAAAACAGAGTGAAAACTAAAAATTCAAACTGTTACTGCAAACGAATGCTTCAAGCTAGGAGAACGAAACTTGAACATCCACTTCTTATTGGTGTACTGCTCATTACTTGAAATGATCATGAAGGTAGGAAAAAAAAATATGTTGAGATTTCAGGAGACTGTAGTATTTTGGCAGCCTAACAACGCTTTCATTGAATGTGTCTTTCGTCCGTCTCTGCTTAGGTCTACATCCAGAGGAAAGAAAGAATAAATATAGAATGTAGAACTACTTTACTGTTTCAAGTTTCAAGAAGCTAGCACAAACCTTGTTTGATTTAGAGTTCGAACTACATTTGTCAATATAGGAGAAAACAGAGTGAAACCTAAAAATTCAAACTGGTACTCCAAAGAATGCTTCAATCTAGGAGAACTAAACTTTGGCATCAATTGGGATTGTTGTACTGATCATTACTTGAAATTATCATGAAGATTGGATGAAAAAATATATGCTGAGATTTCAGGAGACTCCTGTGTGTTGGAAGTTTGGCAACCCCTTTCAGTATAAGTGTTATTCGCCAGTCCCAGCTTTAGGATACAAGAGGAAACAAACCTTAGATATAGAACGTAGAACTACTTTATTGTGTCAAGTTTCAAGAAGCTAGCACAAACCGTGTTTGATTTAGAGTTCTAACTGCATCTGTCAATATAGGAGAAAACAGAGTGAAACCTATAATTTCTAACTGTTCCTGCAAACGAATGCTACAACCTAGAAGAACAAAACTTGGGCATCCACGTTTGATTGGTGTACTGATCAATATCTGAAAGAATCATGAAGATTGGATGAAAAGATATATGTTGAGATTTCAGGAGACGGAAGTTTTTTGGAAGCTTAACAACGCCTTTCATTGAAAGTGTTATTCGCCAGTCTCTGCTTAAGGCTACATCAAGAGGAAACAAACCTTAGAGATAGAACGTAGAACTACTTTATTGTGTCAAGTTTCAAGAAGCTAGCACAAACCATGTTTGATTTAGAGTTCGAACTGCATCTGTCAATATAGGAGAAAACAGAGTGATAACTAAAAATTCAAACTGTTACTGCAAACGAATGCTTCAAGCTAGGAGAACGAAACTTGAACATCCACGTTTTATTGGTGTACTGCTCATTACTTGAAATGATCATGAAGGTCGGAACAAAAAATATGTTGAGATTTCAGGAGACTGTAGTATTTTGGCAGCCTAACAACGCCTTTCATTCAATGTGTCTTTCGTCAGTCTCTTCTTAGGTCTACATCCAGAGGAAACAAAAAATAAAAATAGAATGTAGAACTAATTTACTGTTTCAAGTTTCAAGAAGCTAGCACAAACCGTGTTTGATTTAGAGTTCGAACTACATTTGTCAATATAGGAGAAAACAGAGTGAAACCTAAAAATTCAAACTGTTACTCCAAAAGAATGCTTCAATCTAGGAGAACTAAACTTTGGCATCCAAGTGGGATTGGTGTACTGATCATTACTTGAAAGTATCATGAAGATTGGATGAAAAAATATATGTTGAGATTTCAGGAGACTCTAGTGTGTTGGAAGTTTGGCAACCCCTTTCAGAATAAGTGTTATTCGCCAGTCCCAGCTTTAGGATACAAGAGGAAACAAACCTTAGAGATAGAACGTAGAACTATTTTATTGTGTCAAGTTTCAAGAAGCTAGCACAAACCGTGTTTGATTTAGAGTTCTAACTGCATCTGTCAATATAGGAGAAAACAGAGTGAAACCTATAATTTCTAATTGTTCCTGCAAACGAATGCTACAACCTAGAAGAACAAAACTTGGGCATCCACGTTTGATTGGTGTACTGATCAATACTTGAAAGAATCATGAAGATTGGATGAAAAAATATATGTTGAGATTTGAGGAGACGGTAGTTTTTTGGAAGCTTAACAACGCCTTTCATTGAAAGTGTTATTCGCCAGTCTCTGCTTAAGGCTACATCAAGAGGAAACAAATCTTAGAGATAGAACGTAGAATTACTTTATTGTGTCAAGTTACAAGAAGCTAGCACAAACCATGTTTGATTTAGAGTTCGAACTGCATCTGTCAATATAGGAGAAAACAGAGTGAAAACTAAAAATTCAAACTGTTACTGCAAACGAATGCTTCAAGCTAGGAGAACGAAACTTGAATATCCACGTTTTATTGGTGTACTGCTCATTACTTGAAATGATCATGAAGGTCGGAAAAAAAATATGTTGAAATTTCAGGAGACTGTAGTATTTTGGCAGCCTAACAACGCCTTTCATTGAATGTGTCTTTCATCAGTCTCTGCTTAGGTCTACATCCAGAGGAAACAAAAAATAAAAATAGAATGTAGAACTACTTTACTGTTTCAAGTTTCAAGAAGCTAGCACAAACCGTGTTTGATTTAGAGTTCGAACTACATTTGTCAATATAGGAGAAAACAGAGTGAAACCTAAAAATTCAAACTGTTACTCCAAAAGAATGCTTCAATCTAGGAGAACTAAACTTTGGCATCCAAGTGGGATTGGTGTACTGATCATTACTTGAAAGTATCATGAAGATTGGATGAAAAAATATATGTTGAGATTTCAGGAGACACTAGTGTGTTGGAAGTTTGGCAACCCCTTTCAGTATAAGTGTTATTCGCCAGTCCCAGCTTTAGGATACAAGAGGAAACAAACCTTAGAGATAGAACGTAGAACTACTTTATTGTGTCAAGTTTCAAGAAGCTAGCACAAACCGTGTTTGATTTAGAGTTCTAACTGGATCTGTCAATATAGGAGAAAACAGAGTGAAACCTATAATTTCTAACTGTTCCTGCAAACGAATGCTACAACCTAGAAGAACAAAACTTGGGCATCCACGTTTGATTGGTGTACTGATCAATACTTGAAAGAATCATGAAGATTGGATGAAAAAATATATGTTGAGATTTCAGGAGACGGTAGTTTTTTGGAAGCTTAACAACGCCTTTCATTGAAAGTGTTATTCGCCAGTCTCTGCTTAAGGCTACATCAGAGGAAACAAACTTTAGATAGAACGTAGAACTTCTTTATTGTGTCAAGTTTCAAGAAGCTAGCACAAACCATGTTTGATTTAGAGTTCGAACTGCATCTGTCAATATAGGAGAAAACAGAGTGAAAACTAAAAATTCAAACTGTTACTGCAAACGAATGCTTCAACCTAGGAGAACGAAACTTTAACATCCACGTTTTATTGGTGTACTGCTCATTACGTGAAATGATCATGAAGGTCGGAAAAAAAATATGTTGAGATTTCAGGAGACTGTAGTATTTTGGCAGCCTAACAACGCCTTTCATTGAATGTGTCTTTCGTCAGTCTCTGCTTAGGTCTACATCCTGAGGAAACAAAAAATATAAATAGAATGTAGAACTACTTTACTGTTTCAAGTTTCAAGAAGCTAGCACAAACCGTGTTTGATTTAGAGTTCGAACTACATTTGTCAATATAGGAGAAAACAGAGTGAAACCTAAAAATTCAAACTGTTACTCCAAAAGAATGCTTCAATCTAGGAGAACTAAACTTTGGCATCCAAGTGGGATTGGTGTACTGCTCATTACTTGAAAGTATCATGAAGATTGGATGAAAAAATATATGTTGAGATTTCAGGAGACTCTAGTGTGTTGGAAGTTTGGCAACCCCTTTCAGAATAAGTGTTATTCGCCAGTCCCAGCTTTAGGATACAAGAGGAAACAAACCTTAGAGATAGAACGTAGAACTACTTTATTGTGTCAAGTTTCAAGAAGCTAGCACAAACCGTGTTTGATTTAGAGTTCTAACTGCATCTGTCAATATAGGAGAAAACAGAGTGAAACCTATAATTTCTAACTGTTCCTGCAAACGAATGCTACAACCTAGAAGAACAAAACTTGGGCATCCACGTTTGATTGGTGTACTGATCAATACTTGAAAGAATCATGAAGATTGGATGAAAAAATATATGTTGAGATTTCAGGAGACGGTAGTTTTTTGGAAGCTTAACAACGCCTTTCATTGAAAGTGTAATTCGCCAGTCTCTGCTTAAGGCTACATCAAGAGGAAACAAATCTTAGAGATAGAACGTAGAACTACTTTATTGTGTCAAGTTTCAAGAAGCTAGCACAAACCATGTTTGATTTAGAGTTCGAACTGCATCTGTCAATATAGGAGAAAACAGAGTGAAAACTAAAAATTCAAACTGTTACTGCAAACGAATGCTTCAAGCTAGGAGAACGAAACTTGAATATCCACGTTTTATTGGTGTACTGCTCATTACGTGAAATGATCATGAAGGTCGGAAAAAAAATATGTTGAGATTTCAGGAGACTGTAGTATTTTGGCAGCCTAACAACGCCTTTCATTGAATGTGTCTTTCATCAGTCTCTGCTTAGGTCTACATCCAGAGGAAACAAAAAATAAAAATAGAATGTAGAACTACTTTACTGTTTCAAGTTTCAAGAAGCTAGCACAAACCGTGTTTGATTTAGAGTTCGAACTACATTTGTCAATATAGGAGAAAATAGAGTGAAACCTAAAAATTCAAACTGTTACTCCAAAAGAATGCTTCAATCTAGGAGATCTAAACTTTGGCATCCAAGTGGGATTGGTGTACTGATCATTACTTGAAATTATCATGAAGATTGGATGAAAAAATATATGCTGAGATTTCAGGAGACTCCTGTGTGTTGGAAGTTTGGCAACCCCTTTCAGTATAAGTGTTATTCGCCAGTCCCAGCTTTAGGATACAAGAGGAAACAAACCTTAGATATAGAACGTAGAACTACTTTATTGTGTCAAGTTTCAAGAAGCTAGCACAAACCGTGTTTGATTTAGAGTTCTAACTGCATCTGTCAATATAGGAGAAAACAGAGTGAAACCTATAATTTCTAACTGTTCCTGCAAACGAATGCTACAACCTAGAAGAACAAAACTTGGGCATCCACGTTTGATTGGTGTACTGATCAATATCTGAAAGAATCATGAAGATTGGATGAAAAGATATATGTTGAGATTTCAGGAGACGGAAGGTTTTGGAAGCTTAACAACGCCTTTCATTGAAAGTGTTATTCGCCAGTCTCTGCTTAAGGCTACATCAAGAGGAAACAAACCTTAGAGATAGAACGTAGAACTACTTTATTGTGTCAAGTTTCAAGAAGCTAGCACAAACCATGTTTGATTTAGAGTTCGAACTGCATCTGTCAATATATGAGAAAACAGAGTGATAACTAAAAATTCAAACTGTTACTGCAAACGAATGCTTCAAGCTAGGAGAACGAAACTTGAACATCCACGTTTTATTGGTGTACTGCTCATTACTTGAAATGATCATGAAGGTCGGAAAAAAAAATATGTTGAGATTTCAGGAGACTGTAGTATTTTGGCAGCCTAACAATGCCTTTCATTGAATGTGTCTTTCGTCAGTCTCTGCTTAGGTCTACATCCAGGGGAAACAAAAAATAAAAATAGAATGTAGAACTACTTTACTCTTTCAAGTTTCAAGAAGCTAGCACAAACCGTGTTTGATTTAGAGTTCGAACTACATTTGTCAATATAGGAGAAAACAGAGTGAAACCTAAAAATTCAAACTGTTACTCCAAGAGAATGCTTCAATCTAGGAGAACTAAACTTTGGCATCCAAGTGGGATTGGTGTACTGATCATTACTTGAAAGTATCATGAAGATTGGATGAAAAAATATATGCTGAGATTTCAGGAGACTCTTGTGTGTTGGAAGTTTGGCAACCCCTTTCAGTATAAGTGTTATTCGCCAGTCCCAGCTTTAGGATACAAGAGGAAACAAACCTTAGAGATAGAACGTAGAACTACTTTATTGTGTCAAGTTTCAAGAAGCTAGCACAAACCATGTTTGATTTAGAGTTCGAACTGCATCTGTCAATATAGGAGAAAACAGAGTGATAACTAAAAATTCAAACTGTTACTGCAAACGAATGCTTCAAGCTAGGAGAACGAAACTTGAACATCCACGTTTTATTGGTGTACTGCTCATTACTTGAAATGATCATGAAGGTCGGAAAAAAAAAATATGTTGAGATTTCAGGAGACTGTAGTATTTTGGCAGCCTAACAATGCCTTTCATTGAATGTGTCTTTCGTCAGTCTCTGCTTAGGTCTACATCCAGAGGAAACAAAAAATAAAAATAGAATGTAGAACTACTTTACTGTTTCAAGTTTCAAGAAGCTAGCACAAACCGTGTTTGATTTAGAGTTCGAACTACATTTGTCAATATAGGAGAAAACAGAGTGAAACCTAATAATTCAAACTGTTATTCCAAGAGAATGCTTCAATCTAGGAGAACTAAACTTTGGCATCCAAGTGGGATTGGTGTACTGATCATTACTTGAAAGTATCATGAAGATTGGATGAAAAAATATATGCTGAGATTTCAGGAGACTCTTGTGTGTTGGAAGTTTGGCAACCCCTTTCAGTATAAGTGTTATTCGCGAGTCCCAGCTTTAGGATACAAGAGGAAACAAACCTTAGAGATAGAACGTAGAACTACTTTATTGTGTCAAGTTTCAAGAAGCTAGCACAAACCGCGTTTGATTTAGAGTTCTAACTGCATCTGTCAATATAGGAGAAAACAGAGTGAAACCTATAATTTCTAACTGTTCCTGCAAACGAATGCTACAACCTAGAAGAACAAAACTTGGGCATCCACGTTTGATTGGTGTACTGATCAATACTTGAAAGAATCATGAAGATTGGATGAAAAAATATATGTTGAGATTTCAGGAGACGGTAGTTTTTTGGGTGCTTAACAACGCCTTTCATTGAAAGTGTTATTCGCCAGTCTCTTTTTAAGGCTACATCAAGAGGAAACAAACCTTAGAGATAGAACGTAGAACTACTTTATTGTGTCAAGTTTCAAGAAGCTAGCACAAACCATGTTTGATTTAGAGTTCGAACTGCATCTGTCAATATAGGAGAAAACGGAGTGAAAACTAAAAATTCAAACTGTTACTGCAAACGAATGCTTCAACCTAGGAGAACGGAACTTGAACATCCACGTTTTATTGGTGTACTGCTCATTACTTGAAATTATCATGAAGGTCGGAAAAATAAATATGTTGAGATTTCAGGAGCCTGTAGTATTTTGGCAGCCTAACAACGCCTTTCATTGAATGTGTCTTTCGTCAGTCTCTGCTTAGGTCTACATCCAGAGGAAACAAAAAATAAAAATAGAATGTAGTACTACTTTTCTGTTTCAAGTTTCAAGAAAATAGCACAAACCCTGTTTGATTTAGAGTTCGAACTACATTTGTCAATATAGGAGAAAACAGAGTGAAACCTAAAAATTCAAACTGTTACTCCAAAAGAATGCTTCAATCTAGGAGAACTAAACTTTGGCATCCAAGTGGGATTGGTGTACTGCTCATTACTTGAAAGTATCATGAAGATTGGATGAAAAAATATATGTTGAGATTTCAGGAGACTCTAGTGTGTTGGAAGTTTGGCAACCCCTTTCAGTATAAGTGTTATTCGCCAGTCCCAGCTTTAGGATACAAGAGGAAACAAACCTTAGAGATAGAACGTAGAACTACTTTATTGTGTCAAGTTTCAAGAAGCTAGCACAAACCGTGTTTGATTTAGAGTTCTAACTGCATCTGTCAATATAGGAGAAAACAGAGTGAAACCTATAATTTCTAACTGTTCCTGCAAACGAATGAAACAACCTAGGAGAACAAAACTTGGGCATCCACGTTTGATTGGTGTACTGATAAATACTTTAAAGAATCATGAAGATTGGATGAAAAGATATATGTTGAGATTTCAGGAGACGGTAGTTTTTTGAAAGCTTAACAACGCCTTTCATTGAAAGTGTTATTCGCCAGTCTCTGCTTAAGGCTACATCAAGAGGAAACAAACCTTAGAGATAGAACGTAGAACTACTTTATTGTGTCAAGTTTCAAGAAGCTAGCACAAACCATGTTTGATTTAGAGTTCGAACTGCATCTGTCACTATAGGAGAAAACAGAGTGAAAACTAAAAATTCAAACTGTTACTGCAAACGAATGCTTCAAGCTAGGAGAACGAAACTTGAACATCCACGTTTTATTGGTGTACTGCTCATTACTTGAAATGATCATGAAGGTCGGAAAAAAAAATATGTTGAGATTTCAGGAGACTGTAGTATTTTGGCAGCCTAACAACGCCTTTCATTCAATGTGTCTTTCGTCAGTCTCTGCTTAGGTCTACATCCAGAGGAAACAAAAAATAAAAATAGAATGTAGAACTACTTTACTGTTTCAAGTTTCAAGAAGATAGCACAAACCGTGTTTGATTTAGAGTTCGAACTACATTTGTCAATGTAGGAGAAAACACAGTGAAACCTAAAAATTCAAACTGTTACTCCAAAAGAATGCTTCAATCTAGGAGAACTAAACTTTGGCATCCAAGTGGGATTGGTGTACTGCTCATTACTTGAAAGTATCATGAAGATTGGATGAAAAAATATATGCTGAGATTTCAGGAGACTCTTGTGTGTTGGAAGTTTGGCAACCCCTTTCAGTATAAGTGTTATTCGCCAGTCCCAGCTTTAGGATACAAGAGGAAACAAACCTTAGAGATAGAACGTAGAACTACTTTATTGTGTCAAGTTTCAAGAAGCTAGCACAAACCGCGTTTGATTTAGAGTTCTAACTGCATCTGTCAATATAGGAGAAAACAGAGTGAAACCTATAATTTCTAACTGTTCCTGCAAACGAATGCTACAACCTAGAAGAACAAAACTTGGGCATCCACGTTTGATTGGTGTACTGATCAATACTTGAAAGAATCATGAAGATTGGATGAAAAAATATATGTTGAGATTTCAGGAGACGGTAGTTTTTTGGGTGCTTAACAACGCCTTTCATTGAAAGTGTTATTCGCCAGTCTCTGTTTAAGGCTACATCAAGAGGAAACAAACCTTAGAGATAGAACGTAGAACTACTTTATTGTGTCAAGTTTCAAGAAGCTAGCACAAACCATGTTTGATTTAGAGTTCGAACTGCATCTGTCAATATAGGAGAAAACGGAGTGAAAACTAAAAATTCAAACTGTTACTGCAAACGAATGCTTCAACCTAGGAGAACGAAACTTGAACATCCACGTTTTATTGGTGTACTGCTGATTACATGAAATTATCATGAAGGTCGGAAAAAAAAATATGTTGAGATTTCAGGAGACTGTAGTATTTTGGCAGCCTAACAACGCCTTTCATTGAATGTGTCTTTCGTCAGTCTCTGCTTAGGTCTACATCCAGAGGAAACAAAGAATAAATATAGAATGTAGAACTACTTTACTGTTTCAAGTTTCAAGAAGCTAGCACAAACCGTGTTTGATTTAGAGTTCGAACTACATTTGTCAATATACGAGAAAACAGAGTGAAACCTAAAAATTCAAACTGTTACTCCAAAAGAATGCTTCAATCTAGGAGAACTAAACCTTGGCATCCAATTGGGATTGTTGTACTGATCATTACTTGAAAGTGTCATGAAGATTGGATAAAAAAATATATGTTGAGATTTCAGGAGACTCTAGTGTGTTGGAAGTTTGGCAACCCCTTTCAGTATAAGTGTTATTCGCCAGTCCCAGCTTTAGGATACAAGAGGAAACAAACCTTAGAGATAGAAGGTAGAACTACTTTATTGTGTCAAGTTTCAAGAAGCTAGCACAAACCATGTTTGATTTAGAGTTCTAACTGCATCTGTCAATATAGGAGAAAACAGAGTGAAACCTATAATTTCTAACTGTTCCTGCAAACGAATGCTACAACCTAGAAGAACAGAACTTGGGCATCCACGTTTGATTGGTGTACTGATCAATACTTGAAAGAATCATGAAGATTGGATGAAAAAATATATGTTGAGATTTCAGGAGACGGTAGTTTTTTGGAAGCTTAACAACGCCTTTCATTGAAAGTGTTATTCGCCAGTCTCTGCTTAAGGCTACATCAAGAGGAAACAAACCTTAGAGATAGAATGTAGAACTACTTTATTGTGTCAAGTTTCAAGAAGCTAGCACAAACCATGTTTGATTTAGAGTTCGAACTGCATCTGTCAATATAGGAGAAAACAGAGTGAAAACTAAAAATTCAAACTGTTACTGCAAACGAATGCTTCAACCTAGGAGAACGGAACTTGAACATCCACGTTTTATTGGTGTACTGCTCATTACTTGAAATTATCATGAAGGTCGGAAAAATAAATATGTTGAGATTTCAGGAGCCTGTAGTATTTTGGCAGCCTAACAACGCCTTTCATTGAATGTGTCTTTCGTCAGTCTCTGCTTAGGTCTACATCCAGAGGAAACAAAAAATAAAAATAGAATGTAGAACTACTTTTCTGTTTCAAGTTTCAAGAAAATAGCACAAACCCTGTTTGATTTAGAGTTCGAACTACATTTGTCAATATAGGAGAAAACAGAGTGAAACCTAAAAATTCAAACTGTTACTCCAAAAGAATGCTTCAATCTAGGAGAACTAAACTTTGGCATCCAAGTGTGATTGGTGTACTGCTCATTACTTGAAAGTATCATGAAGATTGGATGAAAAAATATATGTTGAGATTTCAGGAGACTCTAGTGTGTTGGAAGTTTGGCAACCCCTTTCAGAATAAGTGTTATTCGCCAGTCCCAGCTTTAGGATACAAGAGGAAACAAACCTTAGAGATAGAACGTAGAACTACTTTATTGTGTCAAGTTTCAAGAAGCTAGCACAAACCGTGTTTGATTTAGAGTTCTAACTGCATCTGTCAATATAGGAGAAAACAGAGTGAAACCTATAATTTCTAATTGTTCCTGCAAACGAATGCTACAACCTAGAAGAACAAAACTTGGGCATCCACGTTTGATTGGTGTACTGATCAATACTTGAAAGAATCATGAAGATTGGATGAAAAAATATATGTTGAGATTTCAGGAGACGGTAGTTTTTTGGAAGCTTAACAACGCCTTTCATTGAAAGTGTTATTCGCCAGTCTCTGCTTAAGGCTACATCAAGAGGAAACAAATCTTAGAGATAGAACGTAGAACTACTTTATTGTGTCAAGTTTCAAGAAGCTAGCACAAACCATGTTTGATTTAGAGTTCGAACTGCATCTGTCAATATAGGAGAAAACAGAGTGAAAACTAAAAATTCAAACTGTTACTGCAAACGAATGCTTCAAGCTAGGAGAACGAAACTTGAATATCCACGTTTTATTGGTGTACTGCTCATTACTTGAAATGATCATGAAGGTCGGAAAAAAAATATGTTGAAATTTCAGGAGACTGTAGTATTTTGGCAGCCTAACAACGCCTTTCATTGAATGTGTCTTTCATCAGTCTCTGCTTAGGTCTACATCCAGAGGAAACAAAAAATAAAAATAGAATGTAGAACTACTTTACTGTTTCAAGTTTCAAGAAGCTAGCACAAACCGTGTTTGATTTAGAGTTCGAACTACATTTGTCAATATAGGAGAAAACAGAGTGAAACCTAAAAATTCAAACTGTTACTCCAAAAGAATGCTTCAATCTAGGAGAACTAAACTTTGGCATCCAAGTGGGATTGGTTTACTGATCATTACTTGAAAGTATCATGAAGATTGGATGAAAAAATATATGTTGAGATTTCAGAGACTCTAGTGTGTTGGAAGTTTGGCAACCCCTTTCAGTATAAGTGTTATTCGCCAGTCCCAGCTTTAGGATACAAGAGGAAACAAACCTTAGAGATAGAACGTAGAACTACTTTATTGTGTCAAGTTTCAAGAAGCTAGCACAAACCGTGTTTGATTTAGAGTTCTAACTGCATCTGTCAATATAGGAGAAAACAGAGTGAAACCTATAATTTCTAACTGTTCCTGCAAACGAATGCTACAACCTAGAAGAACAGAACTTGAGCATCCACTTTTGATTGGTGTACTGATCAATACTTGAAAGAATCATGAGGATTGGATGAAAAAATATATGTTGAGATTTCAGGAGACGGTAGTTTTTTGGAAGCTTAACAACGCCTTTCATTGAAAGTGTTATTCGCCAGTCTCTGCTTAAGGCTACATCAAGAGGAAACAAACCTTAGAGATAGAATGTAGAACTACTTTATTGTGTCAAGTTTCAAGAAGCTAGCACAAACCATGTTTGATTTAGAGTTCGAACTGCATCTGTCAATATAGGAGAAAACAGAGTGAAAACTAAAAATTCAAACTGTTACTGCAAACGAATGCTTCAACCTAGGAGAACGGAACTTGAACATCCACGTTTTATTGGTGTACTGCTCATTACTTGAAATTATCATGAAGGTCGGAAAAATAAATATGTTGAGATTTCAGGAGCCTGTAGTATTTTGGCAGCCTAACAACGCCTTTCATTGAATGTGTCTTTCGTCAGTCTCTGCTTAGGTCTACATCCAGAGGAAACAAAAAATAAAAATAGAATGTAGAACTACTTTACTGTTTCAAGTTTCAAGAAGCTAGCACAAACCGTGTTTGATTTAGAGTTCGAACTACATTTGTCAATATAGGAGAAAACAGAGTGAAACCTAAAAATTCAAACTGTTACTCCAAAAGAATGCTTCAATCTAGGAGAACTAAACTTTGGCATCCAAGTGGGATTGGTGTACTGCTCATTACTTGAGAGTATCTTGAAGATTGGATGAAAAAATATATGTTGAGATTTCAGGAGACTCTAGTGTGTTGGAAATTTGGCAACCCCTTTCAGAATAAATGTTATTCGCCAGTCCCAGCTTTAGGATACAAGAGGAAACAAACCTTAGAGATAGAACGTAGAACTACTTTATTGTGTCAAGTTTCAAGAAGCTAGCACAAACCGTGTTTGATTTAGAGTTCTAACTGCATCTGTCAATATAGGAGAAAACAGAGTGAAACCTATAATTTCTAACTGTTCCTGCAAACGAATGCTACAACCTAGAAGAACAAAACTTGGGCATCCACGTTTGATTGGTGTACTGATCAATACTTGAAAGAATCATGAAGATTGGATGAAAAAATATATGTTGAGATTTCAGGAGACGGTAGTTTTTTTGGAAGCTTAACAACGCCTTTCATTGAAAGTGTTATTCGCCAGTCTCTGCTTAAGGCTACATCAAGAGGAAACAAACCTTAGAGATAGAACGTAGAACTACTTTATTGTGTCAAGTTTCAAGAAGCTAGCACAAACCATGTTTGATTTAGAGTTCGAACTGCTTCTGTCAATATAGGAGAAAACAGTATGAAAACTAAAAATTCAAACTGTTACTGCAAACGAATGCGTCAAGCTAGGAGAACGAAACTTGAATATCCACGTTTTATTGGTGTACTGCTCATTACTTGAAATGATCATGAAGGTCGGAAAAAAAATATGTTGAGATTTCAGGAGATGTAGTATTTTGGCAGCCTAACAACGCCTTTCATTGAATGTGTCTTTCATCAGTCTCTGCTTAGGTCTACATCCAGAGGAAACAAAAAATAAAAATAGAATGTAGAACTACTTTACTGTTTCAAGTTTCAAGAAGCTAGCACAAACCGTGTTTGATTTAGAGTTCGAACTACATTTGTCAATATAGGAGAAAACAGAGTGAAACCTAAAAATTCAAACTGTTACTCCAAAAGAATGCTTCAATCTAGGAGAACTAAACTTTGGCATCCAAGTGGGATTGGTGTACTGATCATTACTTGAGAGTATCATGAAGATTGGATGAAAAAATATATGTTGAGATTTCAGGAGACTCTAGTGTGTTGGAAGTTTGGCAACCCCTTTCAGTATAAGTGTTATTCGCCAGTCCCAGCTTTAGGATACAAGAGGAAACAAACCTTAGAGATAGAACGTAGAACTACTTTATTGTGTCAAGTTTCAAGAAGCTAGCACAAACCGTGTTTGATTTAGAGTTCTAACTGCATCTGTCAATATAGGAGAAAACAGAGTGAAACCTATAATTTCTAACTGTTCCTGCAAACGAATGCTACAACCTAGAAGAACAAACCTTGGGATCCACGTTTGATTGGTGTACTGATCAATACTTGAAAGAATCATGAAGGTTGGATGAAAAGATATATGTTGAGATTTCAGGAGACGGTAGTTTTTTGGAAGCTTAACAACGCCTTTCATTGAAAGTGTTATTCGCCAGTCTCTGCTTAATGCTACATCAAAAGGAAACAAAACTTAGAGATAGAACGTAGAACTACTTTATTGTGTCAAGTTTCAAGAAGCTAGCACAAACCATGTTTGATTTAGAGTTCGAACTGCATCTGTCAATATAGGAGAAAACAGAGTGAAAACTAAAAATTCAAACTGTTACTGCAAATGAATGCTTCAACCTAGGAGAACGAAACTTGAACATCCACGTTTTATTGGTGTACTGCTCATTACTTGAAATGATCATGAAGGTCAGAAAAAAAAATTTGTTGAGATTTCAGGAGACTGTAGTATTTTGGCAGCCTAACAACGCCTTTCATTGAATGTGTCTTTCGTGAGTCTCTGCTTAGGTCTACATCCAGAGGAAACAAAAAATAAAAATAGAATGTAGAACTACATTACTGTTTCAAGTTTCAAGAAGCTAGCACAAACCGTGTTTGATTTAGAGTTCGAACTACATTTGTCAATATAGGAGAAAACAGAGTGAAACCTAAAAATTCAAACTGTTACTCCAAAAGAATGCTTCAATCTAGGAGAACTAAACTTTGGCATCCAAGTGGGATTGGTGTACTGATCATTACTTGAAAGTATCATGAAGATTGGATGAAAAATATATGTTGAGATTTCAGGAGACTCTAGTGTGTTGGAAGTTTGGCAACCCCTTTCAGTATAAGTGTTATTCGCCAGTCCCAGCTTTAGGATACAAGAGGAAACAAACCTTAGAGATAGAACGTAGAACTACTTTATTGTGTCAAGTTTCAAGAAGCTAGCACAAACCGTGTTTGATTTAGAGTTCTAACTGCATCTGTCAATATAGGAGAAAACAGAGTGAAACCTATAATTTCTAACTGTTCCTGCAAACGAATGCTACAACCTAGAAGAACAGAACTTGAGCATCCACGTTTGATTGGTGTACTGATCAATACTTGAAAGAATCATGAGGATTGGATGAAAAAATATATGTTGAGACTTCAGGAGACGGTAGTTTTTTGGAAGCTTAACAACGCCTTTCATTGAAAGTGTTATTCGCCAGTCTCTGCTTAAGGCTACATCAAGAGGAAACAAACCTTAGAGGTAGAATGTAGAACTACTTTATTGTGTCAAGTTTCAAGAAGCTAGCACAAACCATGTTTGATTTAGAGTTCGAACTGCATCTGTCAATATAGGAGAAAACAGAGTGAAAACTAAAAATTCAAACTGTTACTGCAAACGAATGCTTCAACCTAGGAGAACGGAACTTGAACATCCACGTTTTATTGGTGTACTGCTCATTACTTGAAATTATCATGAAGGTCGGAAAAATAAATATGTTGAGATTTCAGGAGCCTGTAGTATTTTGGCAGCCTAACAACGCCTTTCATTGAATGTGTCTTTCGTCAGTCTCTGCTTAGGTCTACATCCAGAGGAAACAAAAATAAAAATAGAATGTAGAACTACTTTACTGTTTCAAGTTTCAAGAAGCTAGCACAAACCGTGTTTGATTTAGAGTTCGAACTACATTTGTCAATATAGGAGAAAACAGAGTGAAACCTAAAAATTCAAACTGTTACTCCAAAAGAATGCTTCAATCTAGGAGAACTAAACTTTGGCATCCAAGTGGGATTGGTGTACTGCTCATTACTTGAGAGTATCTTGAAGATTGGATGAAAAAATATATGTTGAGATTTCAGGAGACTCTAGTGTGTTGGAAATTTGGCAACCCCTTTCAGAATAAATGTTATTCGCCAGTCCCAGCTTTAGGATACAAGAGGAAACAAACCTTAGAGATAGAACGTAGAACTACTTTATTGTGTCAAGTTTCAAGAAGCTAGCACAAACCGTGTTTGATTTAGAGTTCTAACTGCATCTGTCAATATAGGAGAAAACAGAGTGAAACCTATAATTTCTAACTGTTCCTGCAAACGAATGCTACAACCTAGAAGAACAAAACTTGGGCATCCACGTTTGATTGGTGTACTGATCAATACTTGAAAGAATCATGAAGATTGGATGAAAAAATATATGTTGAGATTTCAGGAGACGGTAGTTTTTTTGGAAGCTTAACAACGCCTTTCATTGAAAGTGTTATTCGCCAGTCTCTGCTTAAGGCTACATCAAGAGGAAACAAACCTTAGAGATAGAACGTAGAACTACTTTATTGTGTCAAGTTTCAAGAAGCTAGCACAAACCATGTTTGATTTAGAGTTCGAACTGCTTCTGTCAATATAGGAGAAAACAGTATGAAAACTAAAAATTCAAACTGTTACTGCAAACGAATGCGTCAAGCTAGGAGAACGAAACTTGAATATCCACGTTTTATTGGTGTACTGCTCATTACTTGAAATGATCATGAAGGTCGGAAAAAAAATATGTTGAGATTTCAGGAGATGTAGTATTTTGGCAGCCTAACAACGCCTTTCATTGAATGTGTCTTTCATCAGTCTCTGCTTAGGTCTACATCCAGAGGAAACAAAAAATAAAAATAGAATGTAGAACTACTTTACTGTTTCAAGTTTCAAGAAGCTATCACAAACCGTGTTTGATTTAGAGTTCGAACTACATTTGTCAATATAGGAGAAAACAGAGTGAAACCTAAAAATTCAAACTGTTACTCCAAAAGAATGCTTCAATCTAGGAGAACTAAACTTTGGCATCCAAGTGGGATTGGTGTACTGATCATTACTTGAGAGTATCATGAAGATTGGATGAAAAAATATATGTTGAGATTTCAGGAGACTCTAGTGTGTTGGAAGTTTGGCAACCCCTTTCAGTATAAGTGTTATTCGCCAGTCCCAGCTTTAGGATACAAGAGGAAACAAACCTTAGAGATAGAACGTAGAACTACTTTATTGTGTCAAGTTTCAAGAAGCTAGCACAAACCGTGTTTGATTTAGAGTTCTAACTGCATCTGTCAATATAGGAGAAAACAGAGTGAAACCTATAATTTCTAACTGTTCCTGCAAACGAATGCTACAACCTAGAAGAACAAACCTTGGGATCCACGTTTGATTGGTGTACTGATCAATACTTGAAAGAATCATGAAGGTTGGATGAAAAGATATATGTTGAGAATCAGGAGACGGTAGTTTTTTGGAAGCTTAACAACGCCTTTCATTGAAAGTGTTATTCGCCAGTCTCTGCTTAATGCTACATCAAAAGGAAACAAACCTTAGAGATAGAACGTAGAACTACTTTATTGTGTCAAGTTTCAAGAAGCTAGCACAAACCATGTTTGATTTAGAGTTCGAACTGCATCTGTCAATATAGGAGAAAACAGAGTGAAAACTAAAAATTCAAACTGTTACTGCAAATGAATGCTTCAACCTAGGAGAACGAAACTTGAACATCCACGTTTTATTGGTGTACTGCTCATTACTTGAAATGATCATGAAGGTCAGAAAAAAAAATTTGTTGAGATTTCAGGAGACTGTAGTATTTTGGCAGCCTAACAACGCCTTTCATTGAATGTGTCTTTCGTGAGTCTCTGCTTAGGTCTACATCCAGAGGAAACAAAAAATAAAAATAGAATGTAGAACTACTTTACTGTTTCAAGTTTCAAGAAGCTAGCACAAACCGTGTTTGATTTAGAGTTCGAACTACATTTGTCAATATAGGAGAAAACAGAGTTAAACCTAAAAATTCAAACTGGTACTCCAAAAGAATGCTTCAATCTAGGAGAACTAAACTTTGGCATCCAAGTGGGATTGGTGTACTGATCATTACTTGAAAGTATCATGAAGATTGGATGAAAAAATATATGTTGAGATTTCAGGAGACTCTAGTGTGTTGGAAGTTTGGCAACCCCTTTCAGTATAAGTGTTATTCGCCAGTCCCAGCTTTAGGATACAACAGGAAACAAACCTTAGAGATAGAACGTAAACTACTTTCTTGTGTCAAGTTTCAAGAAGCTAGCACAAACCGTGTTTGATTTAGAGTTCTAACTGCATCTGTCAATATAGAAGAAAACAGAGTGAAACCTATAATTTCTAACTGTTCCTGCAAACGAATGCTACAACCTAGAAGAACAAAACTTGGGCATCCACGTTTGATTGGTGTACTGATCAATACTTGAAAGAATCATGAAGATTGGATGAAAAAATATATGTTGAGATTTCAGGAGACGGTAGTTTTTTGGAAGCTTAAAAACGCCTTTCATTGAAAGTGTTATTCGCCAGTCTCTGCTTAAGGCTACATCAAGAGGAAACAAACCTTAGAGATAGAACGTAGAACTACTTTATTGTGTCAAGTTTCAAGAAGCTAGCACAAACCATGTTTGATTTAGAGTTCGAACTGCTTCTGTCAATATAGGAGAAAACAGTATGAAAACTAAAAATTCAAACTGTTACTGCAAACGAATGCGTCAATCTAGGAGAACGAAACTTGAATATCCACGTTTTATTGGTGTACTGCTCATTACTTGAAATGATCATGAAGGTCGGAAAAAAAATATGTTGAGATTTCAGGAGATGTAGTATTTTGGCAGCCTAACAACGCCTTTCATTGAATGTGTCTTTCATCAGTCTCTGCTTAGGTCTACATCCAGAGGAAACAAAAAATAAAAATAGAATGTAGAACTACTTTACTGTTTCAAGTTTCAAGAAGCTAGCACAAACCGTGTTTGATTTAGAGTTCGAACTACATTTGTCAATATAGGAGAAAACAGAGTGAAACCTAAAAATTCAAACTGTTACTCCAAAAGAATGCTTCAATCTAGGAGAACTAAACTTTGGCATCCAAGTGGGATTGGTGTACTGATCATTACTTGAGAGTATCATGAAGATTGGATGAAAAAATATATGTTGAGATTTCAGGAGACTCTAGTGTGTTGGAAGTTTGGCAACCCCTTTCAGTATAAGTGTTATTCGCCAGTCCCAGCTTTAGGATACAAGAGGAAACAAACCTTAGAGATAGAACGTAGAACTACTTTATTGTGTCAAGTTTCAAGAAGCTAGCACAAACCGTGTTTGATTTAGAGTTCTAACTGCATCTGTCAATATAGGAGAAAACAGAGTGAAACCTATAATTTCTAACTGTTCCTGCAAACGAATGCTACAACCTAGAAGAACAAACCTTGGGATCCACGTTTGATTGGTGTACTGATCAATACTTGAAAGAATCATGAAGGTTGGATGAAAAGATATATGTTGAGAATCAGGAGACGGTAGTTTTTTGGAAGCTTAACAACGCCTTTCATTGAAAGTGTTATTCGCCAGTCTCTGCTTAATGCTACATCAAAAGGAAACAAACCTTAGAGATAGAACGTAGAACTACTTTATTGTGTCAAGTTTCAAGAAGCTAGCACAAACCATGTTTGATTTAGAGTTCGAACTGCATCTGTCAATATAGGAGAAAACAGAGTGAAAACTAAAAATTCAAACTGTTACTGCAAATGAATGCTTCAACCTAGGAGAACGAAACTTGAACATCCACGTTTTATTGGTGTACTGCTCATTACTTGAAATGATCATGAAGGTCAGAAAAAAAAATTTGTTGAGATTTCAGGAGACTGTAGTATTTTGGCAGCCTAACAACGCCTTTCATTGAATGTGTCTTTCGTGAGTCTCTGCTTAGGTCTACATCCAGAGGAAACAAAAAATAAAAATAGAATGTAGAACTACTTTACTGTTTCAAGTTTCAAGAAGCTAGCACAAACCGTGTTTGATTTAGAGTTCGAACTACATTTGTCAATATAGGAGAAAACAGAGTTAAACCTAAAAATTCAAACTGGTACTCCAAAAGAATGCTTCAATCTAGGAGAACTAAACTTTGGCATCCAAGTGGGATTGGTGTACTGATCATTACTTGAAAGTATCATGAAGATTGGATGAAAAAATATATGTTGAGATTTCAGGAGACTCTAGTGTGTTGGAAGTTTGGCAACCCCTTTCAGTATAAGTGTTATTCGCCAGTCCCAGCTTTAGGATACAACAGGAAACAAACCTTAGAGATAGAACGTAAACTACTTTCTTGTGTCAAGTTTCAAGAAGCTAGCACAAACCGTGTTTGATTTAGAGTTCTAACTGCATCTGTCAATATAGAAGAAAACAGAGTGAAACCTAAAATTTCTAACTGTTCCTGCAAACGAATGCTACAACCTAGAAGAACAAAACTTGGGCATCCACGTTTGATTGGTGTACTGATCAATACTTGAAAGAATCATGAAGATTGGATGAAAAAATATATGTTGAGATTTCAGGAGACGGTAGTTTTTTGGAAGCTTAAAAACGCCTTTCATTGAAAGTGTTATTCGCCAGTCTCTGCTTAAGGCTACATCAAGAGGAAACAAACCTTAGAGATAGAACGTAGAACTACTTTATTGTGTCAAGTTTCAAGAAGCTAGCACAAAGCATGTTTGATTTAGAGTTCGAACTGCTTCTGTCAATATAGGAGAAAACAGTATGAAAACTAAAAATTCAAACTGTTACTGCAAACGAATGCGTCAAGCTAGGAGAACGAAACTTGAATATCCACGTTTTATTGGTGTACTGCTCATTACTTGAAATGATCATGAAGGTCGGAAAAAAAATATGTTGAGATTTCAGGAGATGTAGTATTTTGGCAGCCTAACAACGCCTTTCATTGAATGTGTCTTTCATCAGTCTCTGCTTAGGTCTACATCCAGAGGAAACAAAAAATAAAAATAGAATGTAGAACTACTTTACTGTTTCAAGTTTCAAGAAGCTAGCACAAACCGTGTTTGATTTAGAGTTCGAACTACATTTGTCAATATAGGAGAAAACAGAGTGAAACCTAAAAATTCAAACTGTTACTCCAAAAGAATGCTTCAATCTAGGAGAACTAAACTTTGGCATCCAAGTGGGATTGGTGTACTGATCATTAATTGAGAGTATCATGAAGATTGGATGAAAAAATATATGTTGAGATTTCAGGAGACTCTAGTGTGTTGGAAGTTTGGCAACCCCTTTCAGTATAAGTGTTATTCGCCAGTCCCAGCTTTAGGATACAAGAGGAAACAAACCTTAGAGATAGAACGTAGAACTACTTTATTGTGTCAAGTTTCAAGAAGCTAGCACAAACCGTGTTTGATTTAGAGTTCTAACTGCATCTGTCAATATAGGAGAAAACAGAGTGAAACCTATAATTTCTAACTGTTCCTGCAAACGAATGCTACAACCTAGAAGAACAAACCTTGGGATCCACGTTTGATTGGTGTACTGATCAATACTTGAAAGAATCATGAAGGTTGGATGAAAAGATATATGTTGAGATTTCAGGAGACGGTAGTTTTTTGGAAGCTTAACAACGCCTTTCATTGAAAGTGTTATTCGCCAGTCTCTGCTTAATGCTACATCAAAAGGAAACAAAACTTAGAGATAGAACGTAGAACTACTTTATTGTGTCAAGTTTCAAGAAGCTAGCACAAACCATGTTTGATTTAGAGTTCGAACTGCATCTGTCAATATAGGAGAAAACAGAGTGAAAACTAAAAATTCAAACTGTACTGCAAATGAATGCTTCAACCTAGGAGAACGAAACTTGAACATCCACGTTTTATTGGTGTACTGCTCATTACTTGAAATGATCATGAAGGTCAGAAAAAAAAATTTGTTGAGATTTCAGGAGACTGTAGTATTTTGGCAGCCTAACAACGCCTTTCATTGAATGTGTCTTTCGTGAGTCTCTGCTTAGGTCTACATCCAGAGGAAACAAAAAATAAAAATAGAATGTAGAACCACTTTACTGTTTCAAGTTTCAAGAAGCTAGCACAAACCGTGTTTGATTTAGAGTTCGAACTACATTTGTCAATATAGGAGAAAACAGAGTTAAACCTAAAAATTCAAACTGGTACTCCAAAAGAATGCTTCAATCTAGGAGAACTAAACTTTGGCATCCAAGTGGGATTGGTGTACTGATCATTACTTGAAAGTATCATGAAGATTGGATGAAAAAATATATGTTGAGATTTCAGGAGACTCTAGTGTGTTGGAAGTTTGGCAACCCCTTTCAGAATAAGTGTTATTCGCCAGTCCCAGCTTTAGGATACAAGAGGAAACAAACCTTAGAGATAGAACGTAGAACTACTTTATTGTGTCAAGTTTCAAGAAGCTAGCACAAACCGTGTTTGATTTAGAGTTCTAACTGCATCTGTCAATATAGGAGAAAACAGAGTGAAACCTATAATTTCTAATTGTTCCTGCAAACGAATGCTACAACCTAGAAGAACAAAACTTGGGCATCCACGTTTGATTGGTGTACTGATCAATACTTGAAAGAATCATGAAGATTGGATGAAAAAATATATGTTGAGATTTCAGGAGACGGTAGTTTTTTGGAAGCTTAACAACGCCTTTCATTGAAAGTGTTATTCGCCAGTCTCTGCTTAAGGCTACATCAAGAGGAAACAAATCTTAGAGATAGAACGTAGAACTACTTTATTGTGTCAAGTTTCAAGAAGCTAGCACAAACCATGTTTGATTTAGAGTTCGAACTGCATCTGTCAATATAGGAGAAAACAGAGTGAAAACTAAAAATTCAAACTGTTACTGCAAACGAATGCTTCAAGCTAGGAGAACGAAACTTGAATATCCACGTTTTATTGGTGTACTGCTCATTACTTGAAATGATCATGAAGGTCGGAAAAAAAATATGTTGAAATTTCAGGAGACTGTAGTATTTTGGCAGCCTAACAACGCCTTTCATTGAATGTGTCTTTCATCAGTCTCTGCTTAGGTCTATATCCAGAGGAAACAAAAAATAAAAATAGAATGTAGAACTACTTTACTGTTTCAAGTTTCAAGAAGCTAGCACAAACCGTGTTTGATTTAGAGTTCGAACTACATTTGTCAATATAGGAGAAAACAGAGTGAAACCTAAAAATTCAAACTGTTACTCCAAAAGAATGCTTCAATCTAGGAGAACTAAACTTTGGCATCCAAGTGGGATTGGTGTACTGATCATTACTTGAAAGTATCATGAAGATTGGATGAAAAAATATATGTTGAGATTTCAGGAGACTCTAGTGTGTTGGAAGTTTGGCAACCCCTTTCAGTATAAGTGTTATTCGCCAGTCCCAGCTTTAGGATACAAGAGGAAACAAACCTTAGAGATAGAACGTAGAACTACTTTATTGTGTCAAGTTTCAAGAAGCTAGCACAAACCGTGTTTGATTTAGAGTTCTAACTGCATCTGTCAATATAGGAGAAAACAGAGTGAAACCTATAATTTCTAACTGTTCCTGCAAACGAATGCTACAACCTAGAAGAACAGAACTTGAGCATCCACGTTTGATTGGTGTACTGATCAATACTTGAAAGAATCATGAGGATTGGATGAAAAAATATATGTTGAGATTTCAGGAGACGGTAGTTTTTTGGAAGCTTAACAACGCCTTTCATTGAAAGTGTTATTCGCCAGTCTCTGCTTAAGGCTACATCAAGAGGAAACAAACCTTAGAGATAGAATGTAGAACTACTTTATTGTGTCAAGTTTCAAGAAGCTAGCACAAACCATGTTTGATTTAGAGTTCGAACTGCATCTGTCAATATAGGAGAAAACAGAGTGAAAACTAAAAATTCAAACTGTTACTGCAAACGAATGCTTCAACCTAGGAGAACGGAACTTGAACATCCACGTTTTATTGGTGTACTGCTCATTACTTGAAATTATCATGAAGGTCGGAAAAATAAATATGTTGAGATTTCAGGAGCCTGTAGTATTTTGGCAGCCTAACAACGCCTTTCATTGAATGTGTCTTTCGTCAGTCTCTGCTTAGGTCTACATCCAGAGGAAACAAAAAATAAAAATAGAATGTAGAACTACTTTACTGTTTCAAGTTTCAAGAAGCTAGCACAAACCGTGTTTGATTTAGAGTTCGAACTACATTTGTCAATATAGGAGAAAACAGAGTGAAACCTAAAAATTCAAACTGTTACTCCAAAAGAATGCTTCAATCTAGGAGAACTAAACTTTGGCATCCAAGTGGGATTGGTGTACTGATCATTACTTGAGAGTATCATGATGATTGGATGAAAAAATATATGTTGAGATTTCAGGAGACTCTAGTGTGTTGGAAGTTTGGCAACCCCTTTCAGTATAAGTGTTATTCGCCAGTCCCAGCTTTAGGATACAAGAGGAAACAAACCTTAGAGATAGAACGTAGAACTACTTTATTGTGTCAAGTTTCAAGAAGCTAGCACAAACCGTGTTTGATTTAGAGTTCTAACTGCATCTGTCAATATAGGAGAAAACAGAGTGAAACCTATAATTTCTAACTGTTCCTGCAAACGAATGCTACAACCTAGAAGAACAAACCTTGGGATCCACGTTTGATTGGTGTACTGATCAATACTTGAAAGAATCATGAAGGTTGGATGAAAAGATATATGTTGAGAATCAGGAGACGGTAGTTTTTTGGAAGCTTAACAACGCCTTTCATTGAAAGTGTTATTCGCCAGTCTCTGCTTAATGCTACATCAAAAGGAAACAAACCTTAGAGATAGAACGTAGAACTACTTTATTGTGTCAAGTTTCAAGAAGCTAGCACAAACCATGTTTGATTTAGAGTTCGAACTGCATCTGTCAATATAGGAGAAAACAGAGTGAAAACTAAAAATTCAAACTGTTACTGCAAATGAATGCTTCAACCTAGGAGAACGAAACTTGAACATCCACGTTTTATTGGTGTACTGCTCATTACTTGAAATGATCATGAAGGTCAGAAAAAAAAATTTGTTGAGATTTCAGGAGACTGTAGTATTTTGGCAGCCTAACAACGCCTTTCATTGAATGTGTCTTTCGTGAGTCTCTGCTTAGGTCTACATCCAGAGGAAACAAAAAATAAAAATAGAATGTAGAACTACTTTACTGTTTCAAGTTTCAAGAAGCTAGCACAAACCGTGTTTGATTTAGAGTTCGAACTACATTTGTCAATATAGGAGAAAACAGAGTTAAACCTAAAAATTCAAACTGGTACTCCAAAAGAATGCTTCAATCTAGGAGAACTAAACTTTGGCATCCAAGTGGGATTGGTGTACTGATCATTACTTGAAAGTATCATGAAGATTGGATGAAAAAATATATGTTGAGATTTCAGGAGACTCTAGTGTGTTGGAAGTTTGGCAACCCCTTTCAGTATAAGTGTTATTCGCCAGTCCCAGCTTTAGGATACAACAGGAAACAAACCTTAGAGATAGAACGTAAACTACTTTCTTGTGTCAAGTTTCAAGAAGCTAGCACAAACCGTGTTTGATTTAGAGTTCTAACTGCATCTGTCAATATAGAAGAAAACAGAGTGAAACCTATAATTTCTAACTGTTCCTGCAAACGAATGCTACAACCTAGAAGAACAAAACTTGGGCATCCACGTTTGATTGGTGTACTGATCAATACTTGAAAGAATCATGAAGATTGGATGAAAAAATATATGTTGAGATTTCAGGAGACGGTAGTTTTTTGGAAGCTTAAAAACGCCTTTCATTGAAAGTGTTATTCGCCAGTCTCTGCTTAAGGCTACATCAAGAGGAAACAAACCTTAGAGATAGAACGTAGAACTACTTTATTGTGTCAAGTTTCAAGAAGCTAGCACAAACCATGTTTGATTTAGAGTTCGAACTGCATCTGTCAATATAGGAGAAAACAGAGTGAAAACTAAAAATTCAAACTGTTACTGCAAACGAATGCTTCAAGCTAGGAGAACGAAACTTGAACATCCACGTTTTATTGGTGTACTGCTCATTACTTGAAATGATCATGAAGGTCGGAAAAAAAAATATGTTGAGATTTCAGGAGACTGTAGTATTTTTGCAGCCTAACAACGCCTTTCATTGAATGTGTCTTTCGTCAGTCTCTGCTTAGGTCTACATCCAGAGGAAACAAAAAATAAAAATAGAATGTAGAACTACTTTACTGTTTCAAGTTTCAAGTAGCTAGCACAAACCGTGTTTGATTTAGAGTTCGAACTACATTTGTCAATATAGGAGAAAACAGAGTGAAACCTAAAAATTCAAATTGTTACTCCAAAAGAATGCTTCAGTCTAGGAGAACTAAACTTTGGCATCCAAGTGGGATTGGTGTACTGATCATTACTTGAAAGTATCATGAATATTAAATGAAAAAATATATGTTGAGATTTCAGGAGACTCTAGTGTGTTGGAAGTTTGGCAACCCCTTTCAGTATAAGTGTTATTCGCCAGATCCAGCTTTAGGATACAAGAGGAAACAAACTTTAGAGATAGAAAGTAGATCTACTTTATTGTGTCAAGTTTCAAGAAGCTAGCACAAACCGTGTTTGATTTAGAGTTCTAACTGCATCTGTCAATATAGGAGAAAACAGAGTGAAACCTATAATTTCTAACTGTTCCTGCAAACGAATGCTGCAACCTAGAAGAACAAAACTTGGGCATCCACGTTTGATTGGTGTACTGATCAATACTTGAAAGAATCATGAAGATTGGATGAAAAAATATATGTTGAGATTTCAGGGGACGGTAGTTTTTTGGAAGCTTAAAAATGCCTTTCATTGAAAGTGTTATTCGCCAGTCTCTGCTTAAGGCTACATCAAGAGGAAACAAACCTTAGAGATAGAACGTAGAACTACATTATTGTGTCAAGTTTCATGAAGCTAGCACAAACCATGTTTGATTTAGAGTTCGAACTGCATCTGTCAATATAGGAGAAAACAGAGTGAAAACTAAAAATTCAAACTGTTACTGCAAACGAATGCTTCAAGCTAGGAGAACGAAACTTGAACATCCACGTTCTATAGGTGTACTGCTCATTACTTGAAATGATCATGAAGGTCGGAAAAAAAAAATATGTTGAGATTTCAGGAGACTGTAGTATTTTGGCAGCCTAACAACGCCTTTCATTGAATGTGTCTTTCGTCAGTCTCTGCTTAGGTCTACATCCAGAGGAAACAAAAAATAAAAATAGAATGTAGAACTACTTTACTGTTTCAAGTTTCAAGAAGCTAGCACAAACCATGTTTGATTTAGAGTTCGAAATACATTTGTCAATATAGGAGAAAACAGAGTGAAACCTAAAAATTCAAACTGTTACTCCAAAAGAATTCTTCAATCTAGGAGAACTAAACAATGGCATACAAGTGGGATTGGTGTACTGCTCATTACTTGAAAGTATCATGAAGATTGGATGAAAACATATATGTTGAGATTTCAGGAGACTCTAGTGTGTTGGAAGTTTGGAAACCCCTTTCAGTATAAGTGTTATTCGCCAGTCCCAGCTTTAGGATACAAGAGGAAACAAACCTTAGAGATAGAACGTAAACTACTTTCTTGTGTCAAGTTTCAAGAAGCTAGCACAAACCGTGTTTGATTTAGAGTTCAAACTACATTTGTCAAATTAGGAGAAAACAGAGTGAGACCTAAAAATTCAAACTGTTACTCCAAAAGAATGCTTCAATCTAGGAGAACTAAACTTTGGCATCCAAGTGGGATTGGTGTACTGATCATTACTTGAAAGTATCATGAAGATTGGATGAAAAAATATATGTTGAGATTTCAGGAGACTCTAGTGTGTTGGAAGTTTGGCAACCACTTTCAGTATAAGTGTTATTCGCCAGTCCCAGCTTTAGGATACAAGAGGAAACAAACTTTAGAGATAGAACGTAGAACTATTTATTGTTTCAAGTTTCAAGAAGCTAGCACAAACCGTGTTTGATTTAGAGTTCTAACTGCATCTGTCAATATAGGAGAAAACAGAGTGAAACCTATAATTTCTAACTGTTCCTGCAAACGAATGCTGCAACCTAGAAGAACAAAACTTGGGCATCCACGTTTGATTGGTGTACTGATCAATACTTGAAAGAATCATGAAGATTGGATGAAAATATATATGTTGAGATTTCAGGAGACGGTAGTTTTTTGGAAGCTTAACAACGCTTTCATTGAAAGTGTTATTCGCCAGTCTCTGCTTAAGGCTACATCAAGAGGAAACAAACCTTAGAGATATAACGTAGAACTACTTTATTGTGTCAAGTTTCAAGAAGCTAGCACAAACCATGTTTGATTTAGAGTTCGAACTGCATCTGTCAGTATAGGAGAAAACGGACTGAAAACTAAAAATTCAAACTGTTACTGCAAACGAATGCTTCAACCTAGGAGAACGAAACTTGAACATCAACGTTTTATTGGTGTACTGCTGATTACATGAAATTATCATGAAGGTGGAAAAAAAAATATGTTGAGATTTCAGGAGACTCTAGTATATTGGCAGCCTATCAACGCCTTTCATTGAATGTGTCTTTCGTCAGTCTCTGCTTAGGTCTACATCCAGAGGAAACAAAGAATAAATATAGAATGTAGAACTACTTTACTGTTTCAAGTTTCAAGAAGCTAACACAAACCGTGTTTGATTTAGAGTTCGAACTACATTTGTCAATATAGGAGAAAACAGAGTGAAACCTAAAAATTCAAACTGTTACTCCAAAAGAATGCTTCAATCTAGGAGAACTAAACTTTGGCATACAAGTGGGATTGGTGTACTGATCATTACTTGAAAGTATCATGAAGATTGGATGAAAAAATATATGTTGAGATCAGGAGACTCTAGTGTGTTGGAAGTTTGGAAACCCCTTTCAGTATAAGTGTTATTCGCCAGTCCCAGCTTTAGGATACAAGAGGAAACAAACCTTAGAGATAGAACGTAAACTACTTTCTTGTGTCAAGTTTCAAGAAGCTAGCACAAACCGTGTTTGATTTAGAGTTCTAACTGCATCTGTCAATATAGGAGAAAACAGAGTGAAACCTATAATTTCTAACTGTTCCTGCAAACGAATGCTACAACCTAGAAGAAAAGAACTTGGGCATCCACGTTTGATTGGTGTACTGATCAAGACTTGAAAGAATCATGAAGATTGGATGAAAAGATATATGTTGAGATTTCAGGAGACGGTAGTTTTTTGAAAGCTTAACAACGCCTTTCATTGAAAGTGTTATTCGCCAGTCTCTGCTTAAGGCTACATCAAGAGGAAACAAACCTTAGAGATAGAATATAGAACTACTTTATTGTGTCAAGTTTCAAGAAGCTAGCACAAACCATGTTTGATTTAGAGTTCGAACTGCATCTGTCAATATAGGAGAAAACAGAGTGAAAGCTAAAAATTCAAACTGTTACTGCAAACGAATGCTTCAAGCTAGGAGAACGAAACTTGAACATCCACGTTCTATTGGTGTACTGCTCATTACTTGAAATGATTATGAAGGTCGGAAAAAAAAATATGTTGAGATTTCAGGAGACTGTAGTATTTTGGCAGCCTAACAACGCCTTTCATTGAATGTGTCTTTCGTCAGTCTCTGCTTAGGTCTACATCCAGAGGAAACAAAAAATAAAAATAGAATGTAGAACTACTTTACTGTTTCAAGTTTCAAAAAGCTAGCACAAACCATGTTTGATTTAGAGTTCGAAATACATTTGTCAATATAGGAGAAAACAGAGTGAAACCTAAAAATTCAAACTGTTACTCCAAAAGAATGCTTCAATCTAGGAGAACTAAACTTTGGCATCCAAGTGGGATTGGTGTACTGATCATTACTTGAAAGTATCATGAAGATTGGATGAAAAAATATATGTTGAGATCAGGAGACTCTAGTGTGTTGGAAGTTTGGAAACCCCTTTCAGTATAAGTGTTATTCGCCAGTCCCAGCTTTAGGATACAAGAGGAAACAAACCTTAGAGATAGAACGTAAACTACTTTCTTGTGTCAAGTTTCAAGAAGCTAGCACAAACCGTGTTTGATTTAGAGTTCTAACTGCATCTGTCAATATAGGAGAAAACAGAGTGAAACCTATAATTTCTAACTGTTCCTGCAAACGAATGCTGCAACCTAGAAGAACAAAACTTGGGCATCCACGTTTGATTGGTGTACTGATCAATACTTCAAAGAATCATGAAGATTGGATGAAAAGATATATGTTGAGATTTCAGGAGACGGTAGTTTTTTGAAAGCTTAACAACGCCTTTCATTGAAAGTGTTATTCGCCAGTCTCTGCTTAAGGCTACATCAAGCGGAAACAAACCTTAGAGATAGAACGTAGAACTACTTTATTGTGTCAAGTTTCAAGAAGCTAGCACAAACCATGTTTGATTTAGAGTTCGAACTGCATCTGTCAATATAGGAGAAAACAGAGTGAAAACTAAAAATTCAAACTGTTACTGCAAACGAATGCTTCAACCTAGGAGAACGAAACTTGAACATCCACGTTTTATTGGTGTACTGCTCATTACTTGAAATGATCATGAAGGTCGGAAAAAAAAATATGTTGAGATTTCAGGAGACTGTAGTATTTTTTCAGCCTAACAACGCCTTTCATTGAATGTGTCTTTCGTGAGTCTCTGCTTAGGTCTACATCCAGAGGAAACAAAAAATAAAAATAGAATGTAGAACTACTTTACTGTTTCAAGTTTCAAGAAGCTAGCACAAACCATGTTTGATTTAGAGTTCGAAATACATTTGTCAATATAGGAGAAAACAGAGTGAAACCTAAAAATTCAAACTGTTACTCCAAAAGAATTCTTCAATCTAGGAGAACTAAACAATGGCATACAAGTGGGATTGGTGTACTGCTCATTACTTGAAAGTATCATGAAGATTGGATGAAAACATATATGTTGAGATTTCAGGAGACTCTAGTGTGTTGGAAGTTTGGAAACCCCTTTCAGTATAAGTGTTATTCGCCAGTCCCCGCTTTAGGATACAAGAGGAAACAAACCTTAGAGATAGAACGTAAACTACTTTCTTGTGTCAAGTTTCAAGAAGCTAGCACAAACCGTGTTTGATTTAGAGTTCAAACTACATTTGTCAAATTAGGAGAAAACAGAGTGAGACCTAAAAATTCAAACTGTTACTCCAAAAGAATGCTTCAATCTAGGAGAACTAAACTTTGGCATCCAAGTGGGATTGGTGTACTGATCATTACTTGAAAGTATCATGAAGATTGGATGAAAAAATATATGTTGAGATTTCAGGAGACTCTAGTGTGTTGGAAGTTTGGCAACCACTTTCAGTATAAGTGTTATTCGCCAGTCCCAGCTTTAGGATACAAGAGGAAACAAACTTTAGAGATAGAACGTAGAACTACTTTATTGTGTCAAGTTTCAAGAAGCTAGCACAAACCGTGTTTGATTTAGAGTTCTAACTGCATCTGTCAATATAGGAGAAAACAGAGTGAAACCTATAATTTCTAACTGTTCCTGCAAACGAATGCTGCAACCTAGAAGAACAAAACTTGGGCATCCACGTTTGATTGGTGTACTGATCAATACTTCAAAGAATCATGAAGATTGGATGAAAAGATATATGTTGAGATTTCAGGAGACGGTAGTTTTTTGGAAGCTTAACAACGCCTTTCATTGAAAGTGTTATTCGCCAGTCTCTGCTTAAGGCTACATCAAGCGGAAACAAACCTTAGAGTTAGAACGTAGAACTACTTTATTGTGTCAAGTTTCAAGAAGCTAGCACAAACCATGTTTGATTTAGAGTTCGAACTGCATCTGTCAATATAGGAGAAAACAGAGTGAAAACTAAAAATTCAAACTGTTACTGCAAACGAATGCTTCAACCTAGGAGAACGAAACTTGAACACCCACGTTTTATTGGTGTACTGCTCATTACTTGAAATGATCATGAAGGTCGGAAAAAAAAATATGTTGAGATTTCAGGAGACTGTAGTATTTTTTCAGCCTAACAACGCCTTTCATTGAATGTGTCTTTCGTGAGTCTCTGCTTAGGTCTACATCCAGAGGAAACAAAAAATAAAAATAGAATGTAGAACTACTTTACTGTTTCAAGTTTCAAGAAGCTAGCACAAACCATGTTTGATTTAGAGTTCGAAATACATTTGTCAATATAGGAGAAAACAGAGTGAAACCTAAAAATTCAAACTGTTACTCCAAAAGAATTCTTCAATCTAGGAGAACTAAACAATGGCATACAAGTGGGATTGGTGTACTGCTCATTACTTGAAAGTATCATGAAGATTGGATGAAAACATATATGTTGAGATTTCAGGAGACTCTAGTGTGTTGGAAGTTTGGAAACCCCTTTCAGTATAAGTGTTATTCGCCAGTCCCCGCTTTAGGATACAAGAGGAAACAAACCTTAGAGATAGAACGTAAACTACTTTCTTGTGTCAAGTTTCAAGAAGCTAGCACAAACCGTGTTTGATTTAGAGTTCAAACTACATTTGTCAAATTAGGAGAAAACAGAGTGAGACCTAAAAATTCAAACTGTTACTCCAAAAGAATGCTTCAATCTAGGAGAACTAAACTTTGGCATCCAAGTGGGATTGGTGTACTGATCATTACTTGAAAGTATCATGAAGATTGGATGAAAAAATATATGTTGAGATTTCAGGAGACTCTAGTGTGTTGGAAGTTTGGCAACCACTTTCAGTATAAGTGTTATTCGCCAGTCCCAGCTTTAGGATACAAGAGGAAACAAACTTTAGAGATAGAACGTAGAACTACTTTATTGTGTCAAGTTTCAAGAAGCTAGCACAAACCGTGTTTGATTTAGAGTTCTAACTGCATCTGTCAATATAGGAGAAAACAGAGTGAAACCTATAATTTCTAACTGTTCCTGCAAACGAATGCTGCAACCTAGAAGAACAAAACTTGGGCATCCACGTTTGATTGGTGTACTGATCAATACTTGAAAGAATCATGAAGATTGGATGAAAATATATATGTTGAGATTTCAGGAGACGGTAGTTTTTTGGAAGCTTAACAACGCCTTTCATTGAAAGTGTTATTCGCCAGTCTCTGCTTAAGGCTACATCAAGAGGAAACAAACCTTAGAGATATAACGTAGAACTACTTTATTGTGTCAAGTTTCAAGAAGCTAGCACAAACCATGTTTGATTTAGAGTTCGAACTGCATCTGTCAGTATAGGAGAAAACGGACTGAAAACTAAAAATTCAAACTGTTACTGCAAACGAATGCTTCAACCTAGGAGAACGAAACTTGAACATCCACGTTTTATTGGTGTACTGCTGATTACATGAAATTATCATGAAGGTGGAAAAAAAATATGTTGAGATTTCAGGAGACTCTAGTATATTGGCAGCCTATCAACGCCTTTCATTGAATGTGTCTTTCGTCAGTCTCTGCTTAGGTCTACATCCAGAGGAAACAAAGAATAAATATAGAATGTAGAACTACTTTACTGTTTCAAGTTTCAAGAAGCTAGCACAAACCGTGTTTGATTTAGAGTTCGAACTACATTTGTCAATATAGGAGAAAACAGAGTGAAACCTAAAAATTCAAACTGGTACTCCAAAAGAATGCTTCAATCTAGGAGAACTAAACTTTGGCATCCAATTGGGATTGTTGTACTGATCATTACAGGAAAGTATCATGAAGATTGGATAAAAAAATATATGTTGAGATTTCAGGAGACTCTAGTGTGTTGGAAGTTTGGCAACCCCTTTCAGTATAAGTGTTATTCGCCAGTCCCAGCTTTAGGATACAAGAGGAAACAAACCTTAGAGATAGAACGTAGAACTACTTTATTGTGTCAAGTTTCAAGAAGCTAGCACAAACCGTGTTTGATTTAGAGTTCTAACTGCATCTGTCAATATAGGAGAAAACAGAGTGAAACCTATAATTTCTAACTGTTCCTGCAAACGAATGCTACAACCTAGAAGAACAGAACTTGGGCATCCACGTTTGATTGGTGTACTGATCAATACTTGAAAGAATCATGAAGATTGGATGAAAAAATATATGTTGAGATTTCAGGAGACGGTAGTTTTTTGGAAGCTTAACAACGCCTTTCATTGAAAGTGTTATTCGCCAGTCTCTGCTTAAGGCTACATCAAGAGGAAACAAACCTTAGAGATGGAATGTAGAAGTACTTTTTTGTGTCAAGTTTCAAGAAGCTAGCACAAACCATGTTTGATTTAGAGTTCGAACTGCATCTGTCAATATAGGAGAAAACAGAGTGAAAACTAAAAATTCAAACTGTTACTGCAAACGAATGCTTCAACCTAGGAGAACGGAACTTGAAGATCCACGTTTAATTGGTGTACTGCTCATTACTTGAAATTATCATGAAGGTAGGAAAAATAAATATGTTCAGATTTCAGGAGCCTGTAGTATTTTGGTAGCCTAACAACGCCTTTCATTGAATGTGTCTTTCGTCAGTCTCTGCTTAGGTCTACATCCAGAGGAAACAAAAAATAAAAATAGAATGTAGAACTACTTTTCTGTTTCAAGTTTCAAGAAAATAGCACAAACCCTGTTTGATTTAGAGTTCGAACTACATTTGTCAAATTAGGAGAAAACAGAGTGAGACCTAAAAATTCAAACTGTTACTCCAAAAGAATGCTTCAATCTAGGAGAACTAAACTTTGGCATCCAAGTGGGATTGGTGTACTGATCATTACTTGAAAGTATCATGAATTTTGGATGAAAAAATACATGTTGAGATTTCAGGAGACTCTAGTGTGTTGGAAGTTTGGCAACCCCTTTCAGTATAAGTGTTATTCGCCAGTCCCAGCTTTAGGATACAAGAGGAAACAAACTTTAGAGATAGAACGTAGAACTACTTTATTGTGTCAAGTTTCATGAAGCTAGCACAAACCGTGTTTGATTTAGAGTTCTAACTGCATCTGTCAATATAGGAGAAAACAGAGTGAAACCTATAATTTCTAACTGTTCCTGCAAACGAATGCTGCAACCTAGAAGAACAAAACTTGGGCATCCACGTTTGATTGGTGTACTGATCAATACTTGAAAGAATCATGAAGATTGGATGAGAAAATATATGTTGAGATTTCAGGAGACGGTAGTTTTTTGGAAGCTTAAAAACGCCTTTCATTGAAAGTGTTATTCGCCAGTCTCTGCTTAAGGCTACATCAAGAGGAAACAAACCTTAGAGATAGAACGTAGAACTACATTATTGTGTCAAGTTTCATGAAGCTAGCACAAACCATGTTTGATTTAGAGTTCGAACTGCATCTGTCAATATAGGAGAAAACAGAGTGAAAACTAAAAATTCAAACTGTTACTGCAAACGAATGCTTCAAGCTAGGAGAACGAAACTTGAACATCCACGTTCTATTGGTGTACTGCTCATTACTTGAAATGATCATGAAGGTCGGAAAAAAAAATATGTTGAGATTTCAGGAGACTGTAGTATTTTGGCAGCCTAACAAAGCCTTTCATTGAATGTGTCTTTCGTAAGTCTCTGCTTAGGTCTACATCCAGAGGAAACAAAAAATAAAAATAGAATGTAGAACTACTTTACTGTTTCAAGTTTCAAGAAGCTAGCACAAACCATGTTTGATTTAGAGTTCGAAATACATTTGTCAATATAGGAGAAAACAGAGTGAAACCTAAAAATTCAAACTGTTACTCCAAAAGAATGCTTCAATCTAGGAGAACTAAACTTTGGCATACAAGTGGGATTGGTGTACTGCTCATTACTTGAAAGTATCATGAAGATTGGATGAAAACATATATGTTGAGATTTCAGGAGACTCTAGTGTGTTGGAAGTTTGGAAACCCCTTTCAGTATAAGTGTTATTCGCCAGTCCCAGCTTTAGGATACAAGAGGAAACAAACCTTAGAGATAGAACGTAAACTACTTTCTTGTGTCAAGTTTCAAGAAGCTAGCACAAACCGTGTTTGATTTAGAGTTCTAACTGCATCTGTCAATATAGGAGAAAACAGAGTGAAACCTATAATTTCTAACTGTTCCTGCAAACGAATGCTACAACCTAGAAGAACAAAACTTGGGCATCCACGTTTGATTGGTGTACTGATCAATACTTGAAAGAATCATGAAGATTGGATGAAAAGATATATGTTGAGATTTCAGGAGACGGTAGTTTTTTGAAAGCTTAACAACGCCTTTCATTGAAAGTGTTATTCGCCAGTCTCTGCTTAAGGCTACATCAAGAGGAAACAAACCTTAGAGATAGAACGTAGAACTACTTTATTGTGTCAAGTTTCAAGAAGCTAGCACAAACCATGTTTGATTTAGAGTTCGAACTGCATCTGTCAATATAGGAGAAAACAGAGTGAAAGCTAAAAATTCAAACTGTTACTGCAAACGAATGCTTCAAGCTAGGAGAACGAAACTTGAACATCCACGTTCTATTGGTGTACTGCTCCTTACTTGAAATGATTATGAAGGTCGGAAAAAAAAATATGTTGAGATTTCAGGAGACTGTAGTATTTTGGCAGCCTAACAACGCCTTTCATTGAATGTGTCTTTCGTCAGTCTCTGCTTAGGTCTACATCCAGAGGAAACAAAAAATAAAAATAGAATGTAGAACTACTTTACTGTTTCAAGTTTCAAAAAGCTAGCACAAACCATGTTTGATTTAGAGTTCGAAATACATTTGTCAATATAGGAGAAAACAGAGTGAAACCTAAAAATTCAAACTGTTACTCCAAAAGAATGCTTCAATCTAGGAGAACTAAACTTTGGCATCCAAGTGGGATTGGTGTACTGATCATTACTTGAAAGTATCATGAAGATTGGATGAAAAAATATATGTTGAGATCAGGAGACTCTAGTGTGTTGGAAGTTTGGAAACCCCTTTCAGTATAAGTGTTATTCGCCAGTCCCAGCTTTAGGATACAAGAGGAAACAAACCTTAGAGATAGAACGTAAACTACTTTCTTGTGTCAAGTTTCAAGAAGCTAGCACAAACCGTGTTTGATTTAGAGTTCTAACTGCATCTGTCAATATAGGAGAAAACAGAGTGAAACCTATAATTTCTAACTGTTCCTGCAAACGAATGCTGCAACCTAGAAGAACAAAACTTGGGCATCCACGTTTGATTGGTGTACTGATCAATACTTCAAAGAATCATGAAGATTGGATGAAAAGATATATGTTGAGATTTCAGGAGACGGTAGTTTTTTGAAAGCTTAACAACGCCTTTCATTGAAAGTGTTATTCGCCAGTCTCTGCTTAAGGCTACATCAAGCGGAAACAAACCTTAGAGATAGAACGTAGAACTACTTTATTGTGTCAAGTTTCAAGAAGCTAGCACAAACCATGTTTGATTTAGAGTTCGAACTGCATCTGTCAATATAGGAGAAAACAGAGTGAAAACTAAAAATTCAAACTGTTACTGCAAACGAATGCTTCAACCTAGGAGAACGAAACTTGAACATCCACGTTTTATTGGTGTACTGCTCATTACTTGAAATGATCATGAAGGTCGGAAAAAAAAATATGTTGAGATTTCAGGAGACTGTAGTATTTTTTCAGCCTAACAACGCCTTTCATTGAATGTGTCTTTCGTGAGTCTCTGCTTAGGTCTACATCCAGAGGAAACAAAAAATAAAAATAGAATGTAGAACTACTTTACTGTTTCAAGTTTCAAGAAGCTAGCACAAACCATGTTTGATTTAGAGTTCGAAATACATTTGTCAATATAGGAGAAAACAGAGTGAAACCTAAAAATTCAAACTGTTACTCCAAAAGAATTCTTCAATCTAGGAGAACTAAACAATGGCATACAAGTGGGATTGGTGTACTGCTCATTACTTGAAAGTATCATGAAGATTGGATGAAAACATATATGTTGAGATTTCAGGAGACTCTAGTGTGTTGGAAGTTTGGCAACCACTTTCAGTATAAGTGTTATTCGCCAGTCCCAGCTTTAGGATACAAGAGGAAACAAACTTTAGAGATAGAACGTAGAACTACTTTATTGTGTCAAGTTTCAAGAAGCTAGCACAAACCGTGTTTGATTTAGAGTTCTAACTGCATCTGTCAATATAGGAGAAAACAGAGTGAAACCTATAATTTCTAACTGTTCCTGCAAACGAATGCTGCAACCTAGAAGAACAAAACTTGGGCATCCACGTTTGATTGGTGTACTGATCAATACTTCAAAGAATCATGAAGATTGGATGAAAAGATATATGTTGAGATTTCAGGAGACGGTAGTTTTTTGGAAGCTTAACAACGCCTTTCATTGAAAGTGTTATTCGCCAGTCTCTGCTTAAGGCTACATCAAGCGGAAACAAACCTTAGAGATAGAACGTAGAACTACTTTATTGTGTCAAGTTTCAAGAAGCTAGCACAAACCATGTTTGATTTAGAGTTCGAACTGCATCTGTCAATATAGGAGAAAACAGAGTGAAAACTAAAAATTCAAACTGTTACTGCAAACGAATGCTTCAACCTAGGAGAACGAAACTTGAACATCCACGTTTTATTGGTGTACTGCTCATTACTTGAAATGATCATGAAGGTCGGAAAAAAAAATATGTTGAGATTTCAGGAGACTGTAGTATTTTTTCAGCCTAACAACGCCTTTCATTGAATGTGTCTTTCGTGAGTCTCTGCTTAGGTCTACATCCAGAGGAAACAAAAAATAAAAATAGAATGTAGAACTACTTTACTGTTTCAAGTTTCAAGAAGCTAGCACAAACCATGTTTGATTTAGAGTTCGAAATACATTTGTCAATATAGGAGAAAACAGAGTGAAACCTAAAAATTCAAACTGTTACTCCAAAAGAATTCTTCAATCTAGGAGAACTAAACAATGGCATACAAGTGGGATTGGTGTACTGCTCATTACTTGAAAGTATCATGAAGATTGGATGAAAACATATATGTTGAGATTTCAGGAGACTCTAGTGTGTTGGAAGTTTGGAAACCCCTTTCAGTATAAGTGTTATTCGCCAGTCCCCGCTTTAGGATACAAGAGGAAACAAACCTTAGAGATAGAACGTAAACTACTTTCTTGTGTCAAGTTTCAAGAAGCTAGCACAAACCGTGTTTGATTTAGAGTTCAAACTACATTTGTCAAATTAGGAGAAAACAGAGTGAGACCTAAAAATTCAAACTGTTACTCCAAAAGAATGCTTCAATCTAGGAGAACTAAACTTTGGCATCCAAGTGGGATTGGTGTACTGATCATTACTTGAAAGTATCATGAAGATTGGATGAAAAAATATATGTTGAGATTTCAGGAGACTCTAGTGTGTTGGAAGTTTGGCAACCACTTTCAGTATAAGTGTTATTCGCCAGTCCCAGCTTTAGGATACAAGAGGAAACAAACTTTAGAGATAGAACGTAGAACTACTTTATTGTGTCAAGTTTCAAGAAGCTAGCACAAACCGTGTTTGATTTAGAGTTCTAACTGCATCTGTCAATATAGGAGAAAACAGAGTGAAACCTATAATTTCTAACTGTTCCTGCAAACGAATGCTGCAACCTAGAAGAACAAAACTTGGGCATCCACGTTTGATTGGTGTACTGATCAATACTTGAAAGAATCATGAAGATTGGATGAAAATATATATGTTGAGATTTCAGGAGACGGTAGTTTTTTGGAAGCTTAACAACGCCTTTCATTGAAAGTGTTATTCGCCAGTCTCTGCTTAAGGCTACATCAAGAGGAAACAAACCTTAGAGATATAACGTAGAACTACTTTATTGTGTCAAGTTTCAAGAAGCTAGCACAAACCATGTTTGATTTAGAGTTCGAACTGCATCTGTCAGTATAGGAGAAAACAGAGTGAAAACTAAAAATTCAAACTGTTACTGCAAACGAATGCTTCAACCTAGGAGAACGAAACTTGAACATCCACGTTTTATTGGTGTACTGCTCATTACTTGAAATGATCATGAAGGTCGGAAAAAAAAATATGTTGAGATTTCAGGAGACTGTAGTATTTTTTCAGCCTAACAACGCCTTTCATTGAATGTGTCTTTCGTGAGTCTCTGCTTAGGTCTACATCCAGAGGAAACAAAAAATAAAAATAGAATGTAGAACTACTTTACTGTTTCAAGTTTCAAGAAGCTAGCACAAACCATGTTTGATTTAGAGTTCGAAATACATTTGTCAATATAGGAGAAAACAGAGTGAAACCTAAAAATTCAAACTGTTACTCCAAAAGAATTCTTCAATCTAGGAGAACTAAACAATGGCATACAAGTGGGATTGGTGTACTGCTCATTACTTGAAAGTATCATGAAGATTGGATGAAAACATATATGTTGAGATTTCAGGAGACTCTAGTGTGTTGGAAGTTTGGAAACCCCTTTCAGTATAAGTGTTATTCGCCAGTCCCCGCTTTAGGATACAAGAGGAAACAAACCTTAGAGATAGAACGTAAACTACTTTCTTGTGTCAAGTTTCAAGAAGCTAGCACAAACCGTGTTTGATTTAGAGTTCAAACTACATTTGTCAAATTAGGAGAAAACAGAGTGAGACCTAAAAATTCAAACTGTTACTCCAAAAGAATGCTTCAATCTAGGAGAACTAAACTTTGGCATCCAAGTGGGATTGGTGTACTGATCATTACTTGAAAGTATCATGAAGATTGGATGAAAAAATATATGTTGAGATTTCAGGAGACTCTAGTGTGTTGGAAGTTTGGCAACCACTTTCAGTATAAGTGTTATTCGCCAGTCCCAGCTTTAGGATACAAGAGGAAACAAACTTTAGAGATAGAACGTAGAACTACTTTATTGTGTCAAGTTTCAAGAAGCTAGCACAAACCGTGTTTGATTTAGAGTTCTAACTGCATCTGTCAATATAGGAGAAAACAGAGTGAAACCTATAATTTCTAACTGTTCCTGCAAACGAATGCTGCAACCTAGAAGAACAAAACTTGGGCATCCACGTTTGATTGGTGTACTGATCAATACTTCAAAGAATCATGAAGATTGGATGAAAAGATATATGTTGAGATTTCAGGAGACGGTAGTTTTTTGGAAGCTTAACAACGCCTTTCATTGAAAGTGTTATTCGCCAGTCTCTGCTTAAGGCTACATCAAGCGGAAACAAACCTTAGAGATAGAACGTAGAACTACTTTATTGTGTCAAGTTTCAAGAAGCTAGCACAAACCATGTTTGATTTAGAGTTCGAACTGCATCTGTCAATATAGGAGAAAACAGAGTGAAAACTAAAAATTCAAACTGTTACTGCAAACGAATGCTTCAACCTAGGAGAACGAAACTTGAACATCCACGTTTTATTGGTGTACTGCTCATTACTTGAAATGATCATGAAGGTCGGAAAAAAAAATATGTTGAGATTTCAGGAGACTGTAGTATTTTTTCAGCCTAACAACGCCTTTCATTGAATGTGTCTTTCGTGAGTCTCTGCTTAGGTCTACATCCAGAGGAAACAAAAAATAAAAATAGAATGTAGAACTACTTTACTGTTTCAAGTTTCAAGAAGCTAGCACAAACCATGTTTGATTTAGAGTTCGAAATACATTTGTCAATATAGGAGAAAACAGAGTGAAACCTAAAAATTCAAACTGTTACTCCAAAAGAATTCTTCAATCTAGGAGAACTAAACAATGGCATACAAGTGGGATTGGTGTACTGCTCATTACTTGAAAGTATCATGAAGATTGGATGAAAACATATATGTTGAGATTTCAGGAGACTCTAGTGTGTTGGAAGTTTGGAAACCCCTTTCAGTATAAGTGTTATTCGCCAGTCCCCGCTTTAGGATACAAGAGGAAACAAACCTTAGAGATAGAACGTAAACTACTTTCTTGTGTCAAGTTTCAAGAAGCTAGCACAAACCGTGTTTGATTTAGAGTTCAAACTACATTTGTCAAATTAGGAGAAAACAGAGTGAGACCTAAAAATTCAAACTGTTACTCCAAAAGAATGCTTCAATCTAGGAGAACTAAACTTTGGCATCCAAGTGGGATTGGTGTACTGATCATTACTTGAAAGTATCATGAAGATTGGATGAAAAAATATATGTTGAGATTTCAGGAGACTCTAGTGTGTTGGAAGTTTGGCAACCACTTTCAGTATAAGTGTTATTCGCCAGTCCCAGCTTTAGGATACAAGAGGAAACAAACTTTAGAGATAGAACGTAGAACTACTTTATTGTGTCAAGTTTCAAGAAGCTAGCACAAACCGTGTTTGATTTAGAGTTCTAACTGCATCTGTCAATATAGGAGAAAACAGAGTGAAACCTATAATTTCTAACTGTTCCTGCAAACGAATGCTGCAACCTAGAAGAACAAAACTTGGGCATCCACGTTTGATTGGTGTACTGATCAATACTTGAAAGAATCATGAAGATTGGATGAAAATATATATGTTGAGATTTCAGGAGACGGTAGTTTTTTGGAAGCTTAACAACGCCTTTCATTGAAAGTGTTATTCGCCAGTCTCTGCTTAAGGCTACATCAAGAGGAAACAAACCTTAGAGATATAACGTAGAACTACTTTATTGTG